>NC_081546.1:22434198-22469506 GCF_901000735.1 Corylus avellana
GCACAAAATAGTAACGTGTCAAAACTGACACGTTACTAAATAATACAAAAGGATTAGTAACGTGTCAGTTTTGACACGTTACTAATAGTACAGAAGGATTAGTAACGTGTCAAAAATGACACGTTACTAAATATTAGTAATGTGCCAAAATTGGCACGTTACTAAGCCTTTTGTAACGTGTCAAAATTGGCACGTTACTAAATAGTAACATGTCAATATTGACACGTTACTAAACTGGATTTAGCAACATCCAATTTATTAACACACCAGATGATAAGTGCTAAAATATTCATATTTTCAACCTTTAACTTGCATGTTTTGATCCTTTGGTTTTAGTTAATTAGGCCATTTTAATTCTTTTTTGTGTTTTTCATACTTTTGCAGGCTTTTGGAAGAAAATGAAGTAAATCTGGAAGATTTGGGCTCAAAGAGAGAATTTTGGAAAAGTTGGAGTTTCTGGTAGTGTGATCGATCGCAGGTGACTTGTGATCGATCGCACTGCGATCAATCGCACACGGGTTGCGATCGATCGCACCTGTGCGCTGGAGAATTCAAGAAGCTGCGGACAGACTCCCTTTCCTTCCATATTAGGGTTTTCCAACTCCCACTTGTAATAGGATTAAAACCCTACGATTTTTCTAGGTTTACTAGTGCAACAAGGACTTCTAAAGCCTATAAATAAACCTCTTAGGTTCTAGGAATAAGTGTGGTGAAAGAGGCACAAGCTCTGGAAAGGAACTGAAGGCTGAATCAAGAGGAGTTTGGGTTTTTCTTCTCTTCCACCTTTTATCATTATTATGTAGTTTACATTTTATTTAGGGCTAGCTTGAAGCCCTAGTAATATTTAATTAATATTTTAATATTGGCGCCATTGTGATGATCTTGTTGTGCTATTTAACTTGATTAATACCTGCTTACATGAATTCCTCATATGTGTGTGCCTGATCAACATATGCATGTGGTATGGACTAGTTAGTTAAATCAATTTGGATGACCGAGTCCTGCGTTCAATAAAAGTAACAAAAGATATTTACATCGGATTCTTGGGTTAATCAACATGGGGAACCGGAAGTATACACCCATGCCCTAGGCCTCATGTGTTTATCGATTTCCATAGAGTATATGCTTCCTTAAAGAACAACTTAGTATACACCCATGCTAAATCCTTGAGGAAAGAAAAGAGTTGGAGTATACACTCATGCCTGACTCGTTGCTTAGGGAAATTTATAACTTAAGGAGTATACACTCATGTCCTTAAGTTGACAACCATTAGATATGCATAACATGATCAAAGCATTGGCATATTGTTATATTAGCTGAATATAATTAGTGGTGGATATCAAAACCCTAATCTTTTTTAGTTTTTGTTTATCTTTTATTTTATTGAATTCAATCATGACAATTGAATTTTATCTTTTAGGAATTTACTTCTAAACATAATTTACTAATTCTCGTGGGAATGATCTTGTATTTGCCTACTATACTATTGTTTTGATCTTGTGCATTTGCGAGTTAAAACGTACTAAATATTATCTATTAATTTAGGTAGTATTTTGCACATCACTAGACACGTTACTACATGCACGTTACTAACATTTAGTAACGTGTCAACATTATTAACACGTTACTAATTCCACAATTTTTTGTAGTGTCTTAAAAATCCATTTACAACCAATAGGTATGGAACCAGGGGGTAGATCTACTAGTATCCACATATTATTTCCCATTATAGAATCCATCTCATCATTTATTGCTTCTTTCCAAAATGCAAAATCTTGAGATTTCGTAGCCTCTTCACACGTCAAAGGATCTGAATCTATATTAGGTGAGATCATCTTTTCTTTACAAGATGAATCTCTAGATCCTGCAATCAAATATACAATGAAATCTGGTCCAAAAGATTTTTCTTTTCTCATTCTTTTACACCTTATCAGAAGGTTCGCTTGGCCCACCAGATTCATTGTTATTTCTAATAGGTTCCACCATCTTATCATTTATAGATGGAATTGATATGAACCTATTCATAAAATTTTGCATATCTGGATTCTATAACAGTATTTACTTCAACAGAATTATTAGGTTCAACAACTAAGAACCTATAGCCCTTGTTTTGTTGAGCATAACCCAAGAAAATACATTCAATAGCTTTTTGTCCCAATTTCCTAATTTTTGGTTCAGGTAATCTAACAATAGCCCTGCACCCCCAAATCTTAAGATAATTAAGATTGGATTTTCTTTTCTTCCATAATTCATATGGGGTAACCTTGGATTTCTTTTGTGGTACTCTATTTAAAATATGACATGCTGTAAATAACGCTTTACCCCAAAAACTTTTATTAAGTCCAGAATTAAAAAGCAAGGCGTTTACCATTTTAACTAATGTTCTATTTTTTCTTTCATCAAGTCCATTTTGTTGTGGAGTATAAGCAATGGATGTTTTATGAATAATGCCTATAGATTCAGAATAGGAAGGAAAATGAAATTCCCCTCCTCTATCGGATCTAAGGAATTTAATTCTGACATCACATTGATTTTCCACTTCTATTTTGTAAACTTTAAAATTTTCCAGAACTTCATATTTTGAAAACAAAAGATAAACATAGCAGAATTTCAAAAAATCATCAATAAAGGTTACAAAATATTTTTTACCTCCTCTTGTAGGATTGCTATGCATGTCACAAATGTCACTATGCACAAGTTGCAATAGTGTAGAAGATCTATCAATTTTTGGAAAAGATGTTCTGGTAATCTTTGTTTCCAAACAAATTCTACATTTATCAATCATATCATTCACAGAATGAAGAATCAAATTTAAAACATACATATCATGCAATTTTCTAGTATTAACATGTCCTAATCTATTATGCCACAAAGAAATTGAGTCAATCATATAAGCAGAATTCACAACTTTATTAACCAAATTGAGCTTGAACATGCCCTGAAATAAAAACCCATTCCCAACAAAAACATCCCCTTTGGTTAGCACAAACTGATCTGACTCAAAGGCACACTTAAATCCGAATTTATTGAGAAGACTGCCACAAACAAGGTTCTTCCTAATATCAGGAACATAATACACATCAGTAAGAGTAAGAACTTTCCCATAAGTGAATTCTAGATTCACTGTTCCTTTGCCTTTCACAACATCAGTGGTGGAATTTCCCATGAAGAGAACACATTCATCTTCCATTACTTTAAAGGTCTTGAATAGACTCCTCTCCATGCAGACATGCTTTGAAGCACATGAGTCAATACTCCATGAACCATCTTCTTCGAGCATGAAGATCTCGGATGTCATGGCCATAAACTCTTTCGAGTCATAAGCTTGTTGTTTCTTCTTTAGAAAACGGCAATCCTTCTTGAAGTGGACTGGCTTGCTGCAATGATAGCAAGCAAATTTCGCTTTCTTATCACTGTTCTGGTTCTGGTTCTAGAAGTTCGTCCTCTTCCTCAATCTGCAAGTGTTGGCCTAATTGATCAATAGTTATCTCCTCCTTTTTGTGTTTCAGAATTTTCTTCTGATCTTTCCAGGAAGGAGGAAGTTTGTCAATGACGGATAAGACAGCAATTTCCCCATCCATCTTCATGTTATGCTGACTAAATTGACTCAAAATATGCAGAATTTCATTAAACTATTCAACAATAGGCCAAGCATCAACCATTCTATAATTCATAAATTTAGAGGCCACGAATTTCTTACTTGTAGCATCTTCTAAAAGATACTTAGCCCCGAGTGCATCCCACACATCTTTGGCCATCGATTTGCTTTGGTAGATGTCGAACAGAGAATCCACCATATCATTGCAGATATGACCCTTGCAGATGTAGTCATCTTGCTCCCACTTCATCCTTGCCCGAGTCTCAGCAATTGTCTCGTTCTCACATGCTACGGGCTTCGGAGTTGTTAGCACATAAGCCACCCTAATTCCAACAAGAAGGAAATGCATCTTCGTCTGCCACCTCTTAAAGGTAGTTCCATCAAAGCGGTCGAGTTTGGTGAAATCAACAAGAAGTTCTTTCAAGGATTGTGGTGCCATTGAAGCAGAAATATTTTCTTAAGATTGTTATAAAAATAAAGGAAAATTACTGAAAAACAAAAACGCTCCTAAGGTATGTTGCAAAGTCACATTCCTTAAGAAAATATTTGCCCCATCAGAATTGGTATGCAATAGGGTTACAACAAATTTTTCTCCAAGATACAATGGAGCCCAGAAAGTTTTGTTGTTTTAACTGCGTTCTGCAAAAATTAAAATTAAAATTAAAACCCCAAAATACCCTCAAATTTTCTATTCCAATCAAAGACAAAAAGAAGATATATTTAAATTTGAAAATTCAGATGAGGATATAAAAGAGAATTGAATTATCAGAGATAATTATTCATACTCAGATAATTTCGAATTTTGAAAATAAACTACTGTTTTGAATTTCGAAATTAAACTGCGGTAAATCACTAATCCATCTGGCACTTAAATCTGACCGTTAGATTAAATAATTATCTTAATTATTTAATCTCAATAATTAGATCAACAGTCTAGTAATCCAACCATTGGACCTACTTAAGAAGCATCCTATGGTTTAGATCAAACCACTAGACCGAACGATTTTGACTGTCCAAAAATGAATGGTCATGATCAGATCGCTCTAAGCTTCAATGCTTCGTGCCAAGTGCCAAGTGCGCCATCAAAGTGCCACTAGCGCCCTACAGCCTAGGTCGCACGCACGTGTGCGTTCGGTGCTCCACAACGTACTATATCATGCACTAGGGTGTTATTTTGAAAATATCTATATATATATTTATTTATTTTGAAAATATTTCAGCATATACTTTGAGTGAATCTCAAAGATTTCATATTAATGAATAAAAGGCTTACAGAGGAGTGTTTATACATCAAGATTCGCTGTAAAATTTAGTCAACAAATTATAAACTAACTATCAACTAACTCAACTATCTTCTAGCTGTATAACTAATCTAACAACCTTCTGTAAATTAGTTTTAACAACTAATCTAGCTCATTTAACA
Organism: Corylus avellana; assembly: GCF_901000735.1. NCBI lineage: Eukaryota > Viridiplantae > Streptophyta > Magnoliopsida > Fagales > Betulaceae > Corylus > Corylus avellana. The sequence goes on from NC_081546.1 coordinate 22,439,220, forward strand.
CATGTTTAATTCTTCATGGTTATTTCGTGACCGACGCAGCCTTAACGGGCAGATCACTGCAGAACGCACAACATTAGTAGCGTGGGCCACCCGAGGTCGGACTCAGTCGGGTTGCTAGTTTTCGGACAGCACCAACCCTGCTGAGGAGGGGTAATATCTAGGGTAGACCATATATAATAGTTATGACTTATAAAACAATAGTTTTCTACATTAAAACTACTTAGGCAACTGCCACTGGAAGTACACAATTTTCTATCAACAAAACAATATTTTTACAGTGTATTAATAGAGACAACACCTCTTACAAATCCTTGACAAACTGCATGTTTATTTCTATAACAACTGGCTCATGTCGTACCCAATTGTGGGGTTTACTTATTAAGTCGTTAGATTTATGCGGTTATTACATCTTGTAGGAAACCTATTTCTAGAACCAAGGAGTGGCACAGTTGCCACTATGCACCTTGCTTAAGAAAAGAATCTACACATTGTTATCAGGTTTGCTTAAATTGCTATTTCTATTAGTTGCTCCGTGCATGTGTCTAGGCCTGGGTATCGGTCAAAACGGTCCGGTTAAGGACCTTATCGGTTATTAACCGATAATTTTCGGTTAAACGGTTTATTAACCGATACCGAACCAATAAGAATTTTAACCGATAATTTCGGTTAAAACGATACACGGTTAAACGGTCCGGTTAAACCGGTTAACCGATTTAACCGATTTAACCGAGAGCTTTATATTGATTTATTTTGTTGGGCCAAAAACTAAAAATGAGTTTTTTTTACTTTTGAGAGCCCAAATACTTTTTGTTAGGCTAAAATAACTTATTAAAAATGAGTTGTTTTAGGGACCAAATACTTTTTGTTGGGACCTAAATATTTGTTTTTTGGGCTAAAAATTGAAGCTTTTTTATATTGATCCACTTCAACTTTTTTTTTTTATATTATAAAATACATTTTTCCAAAACAAATGGACTAATTAACATAATGAATGCTAATTAGACTAGCAAAACTAGTTAATGAAAAATGCTTTTACCAAAGGCAAAGAAATCCCATCAAATGCCATCACTTAAAAAAAAACATCAAACCTACCCAAACCCAAATTAAAATAAAATTCATTAATGAATAATAAACAAAGTATTAACTAATTAAAGTCACTTAGCAAAAGGAAAATAAGTCATGGGCAACACCATTACACAAATTCGGAAACCTGTGTCACTTGTGGGAATTTGGAAACCTCTCTAAAAGACTAAACGGCGCCGTTTTGGGACTAGGACTTAAAAAAAAAAAAAAAAAAATCCGGTTTCTTATCGGTTAACCGATAAGAACCGCTTAACCGGACCGGACCGGACCGGACCGAATTCCGGTATACTTTTTTTAACCGATAAGGATATCGGCATATCGGCTACGGTTTATATCGGTTCGGTCGAAGCCGGTAGACGGCCGGTTAAACGGTAACGGTTAATTTGCCCACCCCTACATGTGTCTTGAGTATATTACATGTTTCATTAGGATTATTAGACATCTCAGATTTATTTCACCTTCTTATGCATTAACTCTGATGATGCTTAAATGGACGATTCCCCATTTAGCTACCAGTTAGCTAAACTTGGGTAATTGCCAGTAACCCTACCAGACTAGTCAATGCCAGATTTGGGGGCGTTACATGTGGTTTGCTTCTTGGATTTCCAAGAGACAATTGAATCTCCAAAGAAAACACAAAAACTTGATACTGATCTTCTGGTCTCTGGACAACTGGCCCAATTTGAATCACACAAAGCCTTGAAAGGAGGAGTTGGAGATGTTGGGAAAACAATTCCTTGGCCAGGGGCTGCTTTGATGTATCTAAGTATTCTATATGCAGCATCTAGGTGAGGTTGCCGAGGAGCTTGCATAAATTGACTCAAAGTGTGGATTGAATATGTTAAATCAGGCCTAGTAATTGTGAGATATAACAACCTACCAATCAATCTTTGATACATTGTGGGATCATCAAGTAATGCTCCATCCATAGCAGAAAACTTGGTATTAGATTCCATAGGAAATTTAGATGGCTTTGCAGCGAATTGACCAACATCATTGAGAATGTCTAAAGCAAACTTTCTTTGACATAATGAAATTCCTTGAGAATTTCGAGCAATCTCCAATCCAAGGAAAAATTTCAAAGGACCTAAATCTTTTAACTTGAATTGAGTGTTCAAAAGCACAATCAAATTTGCAATGGGTTGACCATCATTGCTGGCTAGAACTATGTCATCAACATATACTAAGAGAGCCATAAAAAAGGAACCTTTTGACTTAGTAAACAAGGAAGAATCTGCTTTAAATTCAATGAAACCATGAGCAAGCAAAGTTATGAAAATTTGCTGAACCATTGTCTTGTGGCCTGCTTTAGACGATATAAAGATTTGTTCAAACAACAAACCCTATTGTCTCCCTTTGTGCCAAAGCCAAGAGGTGGTTTCGTGAACACATCTTCATCTACATCTCCATGCAAGAAGGCACTGTTCACGTTGAATTGATGAAGCTTCCAATTATTAATTGCTACCAATGCAAGTAGGCATCTTATTGTGGTGAGTTTGGCCATTGGAGAAAAAGTTTCAAAGTAGTCCAAGCCTTCACTTTGAGTGAATCCTTTGGCTACAAGTCTTGCTTTGTACTTTTCAATTGATCCATCTGCTTTGTGCTTGACCTTATAGACCCATTTGCAGCTTATAGAAACTTTGTTAGGAGGTAAAGGCTCAAGAGTCCATGTATTATTATTATCTTCAAGTGCTTTGATTTCAGCTTGCATTGCTACATGCTAACATGCATTCTGAATAGCATGATGATAATATTGTGGTTCAACATGTGTTGAGACCGAAAGGAGATAATGTTTATAAGAATGAGAAAATTTGTCATATGAAATAATAGATGGGAGAGCATAACGAATACCTGAATCATATGGATTAATGCTATGAGGTGATAGAGATGAAGTTGCCATTTGACAATGAAAAGTTTGTAAGTAACTAGGTTTTTGTTTGATTCTAGATGATTTTCTAATGGGATTACTAAGAACAGATATACGAATAGAGTCTAAATGTGTTTCATGATTATTTTGATCAGAAACATCATTAGGAATTGAATTTACAGGACTAATAACAACATCAGTAGACTGAATTGGAATAGGTACATAATTAACATCATAATATGGAATAGGATTTGGGATGACAATGTTAAGATGTATAAGATGAGAAAGTTTAAATTTAGGATGATAAGGAAAGACATTTTCATGGAATATACCATCACGAGGAATAAAAACTGTTTTAGTGGATGATGAGGGCTAAAATATACATATTTTAGCCCCTTAATTTATGTGTGTTAATCTCTTAGTCATGTTATTTTGTGTTGTTTTACTTCATTTTCGTGTTTTTGTCTATTTTTAGGTGTATGAAAGAAAAGGAAGCGTTTTCAGAAGTTTGAAGCATAAAGGGCTAAAAGTGGAGCAATCTGAAGCTATGATAGATCATACTAGAAGGAGGCTCCAGCCCACCAGCATTAGAGCGCGAAAAAGCTAGGATTGAGCACAGATTGCGATCGAGCGCACTACCTTAGGATCAAGCGCACTCGAGGCCCTCAGCTGTGGCAAAAACCTTTTTCCACTTATTTTTGGGACTTAAGAAGCTTAATTGTATTAGAATTTAAACCTACGATGTTATTAGGTTTTCTAGGGTTTCTAGGTTTTCTTAAAGCCTATAAATAGACCTTTAGGCCTCTCAGAAAATACACTTCTTCTGGAGAGAATTTGGAGGCTACTTCAAGAGCATTTTCTGGTTTTTTTTTTTTTTTTTCAGTTTGAGTTTCATTATGTGTAACTAAACAATTGTTTGGGTTAGATTGAAGCCTTAATCATGTCTGGTTAAGTTTAATATTAGTGTCTTTTGTTCAATCACATGTGTTTATTTTACTTGATTATGCCTATGAAATTGAATTCCCCTTGTGAATGTGTCTCACCATCATTTACATGAGAATGAAATTCGTTAGTTAAGTCAATTTAGTTGACCAAATCTTGGGCTTAATAAAGTAACAAAAGAACCTAACCTTGGGTTCTTGGCTTAATCAACATGGAAAATAGGAGTAGATACGATGCCCTAGGATTCATGTGTTTGTCGATCTCCATAGAATTATGTTTCCCTGAAGAACAACTTAGTAGATACCATGCTAAATCCTTTAGCGAAGAAAAGAATTCAAGTAGATACCATACTTAATTCGTTACTTAGGGTGATCAATAATTTAAGGTATAGATACCATGCCCTTAGATTGACAAACAGTAAAATATCATGTGATTGGAACATTGACCTAATATTTCTTAATTAGTTTGATTTGTGGTGGATATCAAAACCCTAACCTCTTATTATCTTTTCATCTTTTCAAACATTGCCACTTTGTGACAATTTTGCAATATTAATTGGGAAAATATATTTTAGATAAAATGAACAATCCTCGTGGGATGATCTTGTATTTGCCCAACTATACTACTAGTTGATTTCATGCACTTGTGAGTTAAAACGTGCGAAGTATTTGCCTATTAAATTAGGTAGGTATTTGTCACAACAGTGGACAAATCAAACAATTTATATCCTTTGATGTTATATGGATAGCCAATGAAAATACATTGTTTTGCCCTTGAATCAAACTTAGATCGATTTCTAGTTAATGATGAAGCAAAACACAAACAACCAAATATTCTAAGATGAGAATAATTGAAAGCGGACATTCATAGGGTGTTTTATTAGACAGAATTGGAGTAGGAATTCTGTTGATTATATGGACAGCAGAAAGAATACATTCACCCCAAAAAATGAGTGGTAGATTAGCATGAAATCTTAAGGCTCTTGCTACATTTAATAGATGTTGATGTTTTCTTTCAACAATTGAATTTTGTTGAGGGGTTTCAACAGAACTCAATTGATGAATGATACATTTCGATTGATAAAAATCAGATAACCAAAATTCAAGACCATTGTCACTTCTTAAACATTTGACTTTAGATTCAAATTGGGTTTCAATCATTTGAATGAAAAATTTAATCAAATTTTTGGTTTGAGACTTAGCAATCATTTGATGAAACCAAGTGAATCTAGAACAATCATCAACAATGGTAAGAAAGTACTTAACACCATTAAAAGAATCAATGGAGAAGGGACCCTAAATATCACAATGCAACAAATTGAAAGTTTTATTTGAAATGGAATGACTTACTGGGAATCACAATCTATGTTGCTTAGCCAATGGGCCGATAGTACAACACTTATTTGTATTAACAGATATACTACAATCAAATTGACTTAGAAGCTTAATGCGAGAATTAGACAAGTGACCTAAACGATAATGCCATACATATGAGGAAACACTCTTAATATAAAGACTAGCAACAGGAATGCAAATACTTGATGTAGGGAGTACTGATTTATTGATCAAATGAAACAAGCCTTCATGTTCTTTACCCACTCCAATCATTTTCCATGTGAATAGGTGCTGAATAAAACCGAAATAAGCAAGAAAAATTAGACAACAAGAGAAATATTTAGTGAGTTTACTTGCTGTAATACCCCGACAAAAATTTTTTTTCATTAAAATATTTTCTACAAAGAACGACTAAAGAATTTACGTAAAACCCGGATTTATAACAAAGGACCTAAGCCCACACTTATAGCCTAAGAACTCTTAAACATTTTGAAGCATAAGCCCAAGCTTAACCCTTTTTGACCGTACGTATGCTAGGGTTGCCAGACGTACGCCTTTGTCTCTAGTGAGGATGTACGATGGGGGACCACCGTACGTACGCCTCTAACTTATAGTAAGGACGTACGATGGGGGACCATCGGACATACGCTACTTTTCGGTTGACCACTAGTTAATGGTTGTATATACAATGCACCATTTTAACCGTTGAACAAACAGTACTAGATGTACGCCCCAATAGTACTGGACGTCTGCTACTTTCAGAATAGTTGGTAGTGCCCTTAGCTTTTCTGGTCTATAAATACCATCCCTCACCACCCCTTTGAAACCATCATTCCACCCCCTGGCTCTCTAGAATCACTTGTGTCAGTGTCTTGTGAGTTTTGTGATTCGGGGGAGAGAAAGAAGAAAGCTTGTGTTCTTGCCATTTTCCCAAGGTTACCCCTTGCCCATTCCTCTGTTTTGATGATGTTATTATTGCTTCTTTAATGTAATATGTTTTAAAAATACCCTGTTAACATTCTTGCACCCTTTCCTACAAAATCAAGAAAAAAGTTTTGAAGTTCTTTGATTTCTTATGTTGAGTTTTCTTATGATGCATGTGCTTATTTTTGTAGCCTAGAAGGAGTTATAGTAGCCTTTAGATTGCATAGGAGCCTTGAAACCCCATTAGAAGCTTTTGGCCAAAATGCCTACTCACTAACCGGATGTACGCTCTCGAGCCCGGACGTACGGTCAGGAGGTCAAACATCCGCCTTAGTCCCATTTGTACAACTCAGGTCCCAGAAACCCTTTACATTAGGTTAACTTAGTATCCTACTCGTATGGGTCCTCTAGTTCTGCGGATAACGACATGTTATATTTTGTTATAGCAGGAGGATTCAAGCGAGCGTGCGAGGTAAGTAAACACTTACAAACTCTTTCCTTAAAAATGTGGGATATGTTAGTTGACTTACCACGAGTATGATATGAGCATGTCTACATTTTGTAACTACTTGGTAATTGCTTAATTAACTGATTGCTAAGATGCATTGTATGATATGGTACACTGGTACGTGCGATATAACGGCCATGGACTTACTATATAAGCTTCATTCTATGGTAAAATGTGTGTGTTGTTATGTGGGCTTTGGATCCAATGGTTTCATGACAGGCGCAGCCATTCCCTAATAGATGGTCACTATAGGACGGACATCATTAGTGGTGTAGCTCACTCGAGGTCAGATTTAGTCGTGCCACTAATGGGATATACGGTAGCGTACAATGGTTGAGACACCGGCATTGTATTACATGTCCCTTAGTACAGTACCAACCCTGTTGAGAATGGGTAATATCTCAGGTAGACCATACATGAGAGTTATGACCTATAAAACACTAGTCTTTTTGCATTAAAATACTTAGGTGATTACCGCCAGAAGTACACCACTCTTTTATTAACCAAACAATATTTTTATTGTGTATTAATGGAGACAACGTCTCCTTTTAATATTTACAAAAACTGCACGTTTATTTCTGCTTAAATAGGTTCAATCATACCTGATTGTGAGGTTTACTTACTAAGTTGTTAGACTTATGCTGTTATTACCTTTGTAAGAAATCTGTTCCTAGAATCCCAAGGGTGGTACAGCTGCCACTACAGACTTTGCTTTAAAGGTTATCAAGTTTGTTTAATATTGTTGTTAGTTGCTCCATGTCTTAATTTTGAGGAGTATACTTGTCCATTTCATGATTTAATAGTTTTCTCAGATTTATATCACCTTCCTATGCATTAACTCTAATAATGATTAGAGGGGCGATTCCTCATTTAGCGACAAGTTGGTTAAACTGGGGTAATTGACAGTAATCCTGCCTGGTTAACCAAAGCTAATTTTGGGGGCATTAGACCATACAGTCTTGCTGGCCAAAGCTGACAATCAGAGAATAGGATGGAATACCCTAGGTATAAATCTTAAAGAATGGAGCATAGGATTGACCTAGGTTCTCTGATTGTTGTTTGATTGCGGTGCGGGCTATAGTAACAGCCTTCTTGATTGCTTAGTTTAAGAGTTGAATGAGACAACCTATTCTATGCTATATGCAATTGATCCTGCGTCACACTCAGTTGTGCGATGGGTGTCGACGTTAGGCAACTGTTTGCTAATGGCCAGTAGAGTACGGGACGTATGCACCCGGGTACAAGCCTCGGCACACCAAGCACAAGTTTCCACTCGACCCTTTCGAAGGCCAAAGTCCCCATCACGGAAGAAGAATCAAGAGGGAAGAGCTCAAGCAGATTTCAAGGATGGCTTGGCTACAGCAAAATGGAAACACTGCAGCGTGTCAGCTGTAAAAGATTTTCCACCCATTCTCGGAAGATACAACCCCTACCTTAGCATGGAAGGGAAAGTGAAGATGCATGCACTACTGACTAAGATTGCGGATGAGTACGCCCAGATGAATCTAGAAGAGATCATACTGCTGAAGGCAGGAGCATTTCCAAACGGATCCAACCTATAGAAAGCTGCTTTCCTTGCTAGCATTGATAAGGATTACGAGGCACTAGTCAAGGATGAAGAAGACCTATCAGAAGAATCAGACGGAGAGTGCTAGACCTAGGAGTTGGGTAGCTTTTGAATGGGTAGGGCACTAGGTAGTTAGATTATGCATTGTACTTAGAAGTGCGTTTTGTATCCATGTGTTTTTAAAATTGGATTTTCGAAAGAAAATGAATTTCCACTCGTACTTAGAAGTGCCTTGCTTTGATACCTTCCCTTTTCTTGAAAGTGATGCTTTGAATTGGAACTTCTAAAAAAAAAAAAAAAAATTGGCCCCATTACCGGACGTACGCCCAGAACCCTAAAGCTCTGCGCCTCTTCTTTAAAAACTGCCGAATGTCCTCTAAACATATTAATTTCAATTTTCTTCCATTTTCTCATCAACCAAACACCCTCAAACTCATTTTTGACCAAATCTCCCAAGGAATTTGAAGATTTCCACCCCTTTACACGAATTAAAATGAGGTATGAAGAGGAAGAAAGCTAGGGCGGCCGCCTCATCTTCTTCATGCCCACGATCCAGTCGGATCTGGGCTATGATGCAGGACACTCAAAGCTCTGAGTCTGACCCTGAATTTGAGATGGAGGACATCCCCGATGCCTCTCCAGCGAACAGTTCTGAGCCCAGGGGGCCGATCAGAGAGGTTAGCAGCGGCACTGATGACAACGGCGCCAGCCACAGCTATGACCGCACCCACTTCAGGGTTGATAACACCCAACGTAGGTATCAGGCCTTCTACAAAGGGAGGAAGATTATAGTGGAGAGAGGAATCGAAGTGGCTGACGTAGCCAAAAGAGCTCCATGGGTACAGACGATACTAAACACCTAGGTTGGACAGACATGGTGGTGGATCACCGTCCCGCAGTTGAGGAGCTAGTCCACAAGTTCTAAGCCAATATCCACATGAGGTGCGGCCACTCTTTTCATACTTGGCTCAGAGGCACACCGATCATAGTGACCTTTACTCTTATTAGCCGCATCACCATTCACCGGGGCACCACGAGTGCGCGACCCTAAATATTTGTTGCCAATCGACGGCCTTCCCACCCGTGCTCAGTTGATTGAACATTTCATGGACGGGCATCCCCATCAGATTGAAATGGAGGGAGAAGGAGGTTTCCAGATCAGCAACCTCAAGAGTGACGACAATCGGTGCATCTACCGTATCGTGATCAGTCAGATATTTTCGGTAGTGAGCCTCACATGCATCACCATCGAGCGAGCGAGCTGCCTTTATTCGCTTTTGACAAAGACCTCCATCGATTTTGGCTCCTTGGTCACGATGACAATGATGGGAGTACAGTTAGCCGATGAAATCACTGCCCTACCGTATGGAGCCTTAGTCACCCGAATCGCCGAGCACGCCGGAGCATCCACTAGGGGCCTGACGGAGCTACCGCCATCCAAGGGGCCTATAACCTCTCGATTCCTCAATACAAGCAAAGCTCACCTTCGAGAAGCTGAGGCAGAGCAGAGACCACCGAGGCCCCCGAGTGCAGCCCGAGCTGATAAGGCATCTTCGTTTGTGAGCCAAGATAAGCGTATAACTCGTATGGAGGATACCCTTCGAGAGGTGCAGCGTTCTTTCCAGGAGCTACATGAAGCACGAGCAGAGGATCACACCATTCTTGTCTAGCTGCAAAACCATTTGATGAGATCCCTTGACGTTAGGGACTACAGCATCCACAATCCAAGCATTTGCCCGGGGAGAGAGAGCCCGAGTGCTAGAGGTACACCAGGTCGAGAATCTGCAGGGCCTAGCTCCAGGAGATGATCCCGCTCTTAGAGCAATCTTGCGTTGTCTTTTCCTTTTAGAAGTCCACGAAGGCGGTGGAAATTTTGTATGTTTTGGCTACATTATAAGTCCACCTTGGTGGTGGCAATTTTGATGTATGTTGACTTATTATGCTTCTCCTTATTCTTAGGTCTGATGTATGACTTGCTTTGCAGTGCTTGGTAATGGCAATTTGTATGCGGCTATCTCTTCTTTCTTTCCTTGGGTTTAATTATGTATGGTGATCTTTTCAAAACCATATGCTTCTTTTCAACCGTTTTCTTATATCCAAACTTTTAATTGTTTTTGAAAACCCTCTCTACCAAGAGCATCTTGTTTATTACTAAAACCAAATTTCGATGATGAAATTCCTATAAGGAGGGGAGAGTGTAATACCCCGACAAAAACAATTGTTTTCATTAAAATATTTTCTACAAAGAACGACTAAAAAATTTATGTAAAACCCGGTTTTATAACAAAGGACCTAAGCCCACACTTATAGCCTAAAAACTCCTAAACATTTTGAAGCATAAGCCCAAGCTTAACCCTTTATGACAGTACGTATGCTAGGGTTGCCAGATGTACGCCTTTGTCTCTAGTGAGGACGTAAGATGGGGGACCACCGTACGTACACCTCTAACTTATAGTGAGGACATACAATGGGGGACCATCGGATGTATGCTACTTTTCAGTTGACCACAAGTTAATGGCTCTACGTACGATGCACCCTTTGGACCGTTGAATAAACAGTACTAGATGTACGCCCCAATAGTACTGGACGTCCGCTACTTTTCTGTAGTGACCCAAATAAATTAACTAAGTTTAGGTAGCTTAGTTAGATGCTTAATTTAGGTTTTGGGTCATTAAGGACGGCTAAAAGGGCATTTTGGGGATTTGGACTTACGAACTGGACGTACGCTAAGGTTTACGGACGTACACTCTGGTCTGTAATAGAGGACGAATCCAGGGGGACCACCATACGTACGCCTATAATAGTACATGGGCGTATGCTGGGGACCGCACGGACGTATGCTACTTTTGGAATGGCCCTTAGACAATACTTGGATGTATGCTACTGCCTTTGGACTGTTGTGTAAACAGTACCGAACGTCCGCTACTTTTCAAAGAAGTTGGTTGCTCCCTCTACTATAAATACCCCATACCCTCAACGTTTTAGACGCCCATTTACGCTCTAGGCTTTGCGAAAATCTTTTTGTGAGTGTGTTCTTCTGAGTTTTGTTTGTTTCGTGGAAAAGGAGGAGTGATCCTTGAGGCTTGGCTTCAAGGAGTTAACTTTCTAAGCCATACTTGTTGTTAGGTTGTTGTTACTCTTTTACATGATTAGCTCAGTTGTTGGTTTGTAACTTTAAGCTAGGTTATACCTTTGATCTTGATTAAATTTCAGTTTAGCATTTCATTATGATCAAACGTGTTTTGTATTGCATGGAGACGTTATTTTGAGATAGGTAGTCTTAGAAAGTTTTTTGGTAGCCTTAGAAATCGATTTGGGTGGATAGGAGGACGAATGGACAAAATGAGGTTCTACCTGAAATCCTTGGGAGTGGACGTATGGTCTAGAGCTCGGATGTACGGTCTGAAACATTCCAGGGAACACTATTTTGGTCGGCCGTCCGATAGCTCTTGTTTTCTTATTAGTTTTAGTGGAATTAGGACTAATAGAAGGTTTTCCACAGATTTAGAGAACCCGGACCGTTTGGAGGAATATTCGGATAATTTATACGACCTAAGTGAGTTTTAACTCACATAATGCTTGCTATTATTTTCCATGATTACATGACTATTTTGTGTACCAAAACATGCATATTTGCAACTCTCACGATTTACACTTGTTGCACATGAACTCTAGCATTTTTTAGAAAAAAAGTTGTGCTGAATATGTTAACAAAGTGAGACTTGTAAAAGAATGCACGTAAAATACAAACAAGATAAATTGTATCGTATGACATGGTACACCGGTATGTGCAGTATAATGGCCATGGGCTTACTCTACATGTTAACTTTATGGTCAAATGTGTGTGTGTTATATGAGCCTTGGATCCAATGGTTGTTTCGTGACCGGCACAGCCTTAATGGGCGGTCACTATAAGACGATCATCATTAGCGGTTTGGGCCACCCGAGGTCAGACTTGATCGTCCCGCTAGTGTTATGTACGGTACCTTACAATGGTCAGGGCACCGGCATTGGATTACAAGTCCCTCGAGACAACGCAAACCCTGCTGAGACGGGGTAATAGCTCGAGTAGACCATACTGTTGAACTATGACTGTTACTCTATATCATATGCATATATCTATCTATATCACATCTATGAAAAACTGTCATGATGGAACTGTTGCAGACTTTATAAAAATTAGAGTTCATTACAAAAACTGGCATGGGCATTATATGCATTAACATTCACCAAGTCTTTAGATATACCCCTTTATTTTATGTTTCCCCCCTTCCATTACGAATAATTGTGTGGTTTAGCTAGCTTAGACGAAGATGCCTTCGGGGCAGACGTAGGTGACTGCGCAGGACCTGATTCGAGTCATTTTTGAGGATATGGATTCTGTTTGGTTGAAGTTCATGTGGGATGACAGAGGAACCAACCGAACATATATAATGGAGATTTTTATCTCATTAGCCTTACTTAAACTTAGGATTTGATCTTTTGATCTTTTGATTAAGGCAATTATGTTATGGGTTGTAACCTTATTTGATGATGGTTTGATGACCGATATATTTGATGATTATCATTATATTATGAGGTATTTTGTTTACTCTGGTGTATGAATGTGTGGTTGTGTATGTAATGCTCTTTATTCCTATAGTTTAAAAAGTCTTCTGCTGAGGTCTCTCATCTATGAGAGGTTGAAATCCCTAAGTCTTGTCCCGTGAGGGATAGGGCTGAGAGACAAACTGTGGGATCAATTACTAGTTAATTGACTTGCCCATCGGGGTCGTTATTGTTGGTATCAGTGCCTTATGCTTTGAAAAGACTATAGGATAAAGGGAAAAGAGCACTTAGGCTATGATCACACTAGAGTATAGGATAGATAAGCCGTTAGGACTTAGTCCCTAGAATGGTTGCTTGGTTCTAGACGAGTCGGTTCTAACTCTGCTTTTCATTGCCTAGAATGCCGCCTCAAAGGAACCCAGCAACCAGACCTAATGCGCTAGAAATCGGAAGCCTTAAGGACAATCTTCACCTTGAGCCTGTGGACATTCTGGTCTACGAAGTAGTGCCTCTGAGAAGTCAGGTGATGGACGCGATTGGCAAGCTAGTGTCGCCTTAGATCGAGATAGGATCGCAAGGCAGCCACTTGAAGGAACTGGTTGTTCTTTGAAGGACTTTTGTAGTCATCACTCGAAGAGCTTTGATTGAAGAGGTGATCACATCAGCGCAGAGAATTGGCTGAGCAATGTGGGGGAATTGTTTGCCACTACTGGATGCACTAATGAGTAGAAGGTGGTTTATGCTACTTATAAGCTGACCGGGGAAGCTAAGCGCTGGTGGCAAGACAAGAAAGTGGTGCTTGTCGCTGATTTGGGTTCAGAGAATGCCATTACTTGGGATATCTTCAAGCATGAGTTTAATCGGCACTTCTTTCCCATAGTCGTGCAGAAGGCAAAGGCGCGATAATTTTTGGACTTGGTTCAGGGAGGAATGACAGTGATTGAGTACGCTGCGAAATTTCTGCAGTTGTCATGATTCGGCATGTACCTCATTTTGAATGAGGAGAAGAAGGCGAAAAAGTTCGAACGAGGTCTGAACTCTCGTATTCTGATTATGATGAGTTGCTTCGACATCTGTGATTTCTCTCAATTGGTGGATCAGGCTTCGATCTATGAGGAGAGCCTGAAAGAGAATGCTGCTGAGTATGCGGATCAGAAGAGGATTGCCCAAGGACCTGGTACTTCGGCAGTAGGAGTCGGGCCAGCTAAAAGGATGGCAGTGGGTAGCTTTTCACCCCCGAGGTCACAAGGACGTACCTTCAATAACCCTCAAGTTTCGACGCAGAGGAGTCAGATATCGGAGCTGTGCAGGAAGTGTAACAAGGTTCATTGGGGACCATGTAGAATGGCAACCGGGACTTGCTACCGGTGTAGCCAGTTTGGCCACTTTAGTAAGGACTGCGTGTGCAAAGGAGGTGCTCAGAAACCTTTGGCGCCATCACAAGTCTACCTGCTTGTTCTGGGAGAGTCGGAGGGAGGATCGGAAATGGTGATAGGTACTGTTCTATACTTGGATTTGAAGTTTCAGTTTTGTTTGATTCAGGGGCTACCCACTCTTTCGTATCTATTATGTTTGTAAGACTATCTAGACTTGTAGTACCGACTTTGGAACCCGGTCTTCCTGTAACTACTCCCGTAGGAAAAACTATAGTCTGTAAGCGTGTAGTTTGCTGATGCCGTGTTAGCATCTGTGGAAGAGTACTTCCTACAAACTTAGTTGTTCTTCTTATGATTAGTTATGATGTTATTCTCGAAATGGATTGGCTGGCGAAGCATCTGGCGATTATCGACTACGCTCGAAAGCAAGTTACGCTTAGGTTGGGGAGAAGGAGAAGTAACGTACATTGTATCGTTAGTAAGGTCTTTACCTCCAACTATTTCTACTGTTCGGGCCAGGAAGCTTATTCTTGGAGGGGCAGGCATTTTTGGCATTCGTTGTTGCCCCAATAAAAGAAGAGAAGAGGGACCTGCAAGACATCCCTGTGGTGCGAGACTAACCACATGTCTTTTCAACAAACTACTCTGAATTGCCACCACAGAGAGAGGTTGAATTTTGAATTGAGTGCGTGCTAGGCACTAATCCTATATCAAAGGCACCATATAGGATGGCACCGTTGGAGTTGAAGGAGCTAAAGGAACAGCTCCAAGAACTTTTGGATAAAGGATTTATCCGCCCAAGTACATCATTGTGGGGAGCGCCGGTGTTGTTCATGAAGATGAAAGACGGATCGATGAGGATGTGCATCGACTATTGCGAGCTGGACAAGGTGGTGATTAAGAACAAGTATCCTTTGCCAAGGATTGACAACTTGTTTGATCAGATGCAAGGAGCGCGCGTGTTTTCTAAGATTGACTTGCACTCAGGCTATCACCAAGTGAGGGTGAAGGAAGAGGACATTCCTAAGACGGCCTTTAGGACTCGTTATGTACATTACGAGTTTTTAGTTATGTCTTTCGGACTAACTAACACACCAGTTGTCTTCATGAACACGATGAATAGAATCTTTCATGACTATCTAGACCAATTCACCTTGGTCTTCATTGATGACATCTTGATCTACTCAAAGACGTCGGAGGAGCACAAGGAGCATTTACGGAAGGCATTAGAGAGGCTTCAAAGGGTGTAGCTCTATGCGAAGCTCGAGAAATGTGAGTTTTGGTTGGACAATGTATCATTCCTTGGACACGTGATTTCTGGAGAAGGTGTAGCAGTTGACCCATAACATAGCATAGGTTGTGATTTGCGATAAATGCTGATCTATGCACATTTCTCATTAACCATAACATAAAAATATTAAATCTTGTTCTAAATAGCTTAAATAACTTTTGCGATAATTTTGCTCCTTTTATAGATTTTGTTGTCTTGAGACTTGAGTGATAATTTGGAAGATATTTATTTATTTATTTTTAGTGCATCTACAATTTTGTTTTTCTGATTATTCAAATTGAGTACCCTGCTATGGCTCCCAAGAGAATAAGAGTTTAAGAACAAGAAAAATAAAAAAGTTTATAAGAGTATTTTTTATTTGACTTTCTATTTGCTGCATGCGTGGATATTTATGCACTCAATGTGCCTTGTAACCCTTTTTTCTGAATTCATTTAAAAAAAAAAAAAAAAAGTATCCAACAAATAATTTCATTATTTAAATTTTAACCGATTTAGACATAAGGATGAGATAGATTTTTTATTTTTTATTTTTAAAATAAGGATGAAAGTTGGGGCACAATATTTTTATAGTTAACAGGATAAAGACCAACTTAATAAATAACTAAAAATATCAACCGAAGGACCAAATAATGTTTTATAACAAAATACTACAAATATGCCTATACATTAGGTTGTGTTTAGGCCAATTAACATGAGAAGAGAACAAAACTGGATTTTAACTTATTAGGGGTGTGCAATTTCTAATTTCTTTTCTTTTTTTTCTTAAGAAATGTTAGATTTCTTTGTAAGGATAATTCTATCAAAATTAAAATAAAATAAAAAGTTGGGACCTACTTCTTATCCATTAATTTACTATGGTCAAACCCAGTCAGCTCCATGCATTTATTGACGAATACTAACAATATTTTAACTTTCTTTCTTTTTTTTTTTTTTTTTAAAAAAAAAAAAAAAGAAAAAGAAAAAGACAACAACAAATAGAAGCCAAAGAGAAAGAAAAGGCATGTATGTAAGAATACATGAGAGATAAAAATAAAAAATAAAAATAAAAACCGTCCAAATCTTACTATACTCAGCTCTTTACTTGTAGCAACAAAAACTTGATTGTTTAGTAGCCGTTACTTCATCATTAATACTGATAATTTTTTCTCCACTACCAAGACTTACGGATTTTTCATTAGTTTTAGCTTCTAAACTTTTTTGGCTTGTGATTTCATGGATATTTGTAATCATATGCAGAAATGCTTCCTCCACGTTCAGATTCTGCAATGCAGATGTTTCCATGAAACATAAACCTTCTACCTCGGCAAGAGTTTTTCCTTCTTCCTCGCTGACTTCTCTCGAGTTACCCAAATCAGATTTGTTACCCACAAGAACAACCACCATGTCTGAGCTTCCAAATTGTCGGAGCTCCCGCAGCCATTTCTTCACATTCTCGTACGTTGCTCGCCTGGTTATGTCATACACCAGCAAGCCACCTAATGCTCCACGGTAATATGAACTGGTAATGGCTCTAAACCTACAACAAGATTATATTCATGTTGATGAGAATTAATTTCAAATTAGCAGTCGCATTAGTGATTAGTGTTAATTTAGATAGCTTATCTAACAGTATAATAGAGATGATTAAATATTAATGGAACAAAAAATGTTAACATTTTCTTGAAGGGGTTGGATCCCCTAAATTCCACTGCTCAAATTACACGCAATTTCAGGTAGCCTACAAGGAGATATGGATCTTCAACAATATACTATTCGGATCGCTAACAATTCGAACAACAAATTGCAAGAGCCTCTACAGAGTCTATCTACTCGAATAAGTTTCGGATCGCTAACAATTCGAACAACAAATTGCAAGAGCCTCTATAGAGTCTATCTACTCGAATAAGTTTCGGGCAACTCGCACAACTATTAGGATAGATGAGGCTTATAGAAGCTCTCACACATTTATTGCTCAAATTACTTGATGTTGGATCTCTTTCTGTCCATAAAGAGGGCAGGCGCGGGGCTCCCCAACCCCATATAGCACTAACAAAAAAGAGGGGTTTAATGACATTTGGGAATGTCTTTTGGGAAAAAAACACTTCACAAAAAGGCATCATTTTACTGTTTAAACAACATCATTTCTAAAGTGATGACCTTTGAATAGTGTTACTATTCAACAAACAAAATTCACGCCGCAGAAAATGTCATTTAAACACTAACACTGTTCAACCAACACAATTCACACGCCGGAAGATGTCTTTTGAATAGTAACAGGTGTCATTTGAACAATTTTATTTCTCAAGTGACACTACATTTTTGAAAATTCGGCGCTCGAAATTGGCTATTATAAGTTGGACATGACTCTCTCTCTAAAATTATTTAAAAAAAAAAAAAAAAAAATAGAGGGGTGGCTGCCTTGGGGTAGGGGGTGGCTTGTTGCAATTCCTAGAGGTGGGTGGGGGTGGCTCTTCACGACCCCGGCCACCTCAGATTTGGTTACGGTGGCCACGCGCCGCCCCCGCCAACCACCTTAGAAGTGGCTGAGGGTGGCGTGCGGCCACCTCTAGGGTGGTTGGGATGGCTCATGGGCCACCCTAGCCAGATCTGGGGTGGCCTAGCCCAAATTTGATTGGGGTTGGTTGCGCGCACCCCAACTAGATCTAGGGGTGGGCTTTAGGCCACCCCGGCCATATTAAAAAAAATTATTCTTTTATATAAAAAATTTAATGTCGGTTGAATAATGACAAGTCATCTTAAGAAAAGTGATGTTTCATTGTTCAAATGTCACTTTTCTTAATAAAGTGACATTTGAGTAGTAATGACACTATCGGTGAAGTGTCGTGTGAACAAAAACGACTTCATTTAGTAACGTTTGAACAGTATATGTTACTATTCATGAATCTCGATCACATGTGATGTTTGGCAAGCGTCACCATTGAAACATCACTAAATGAATAGTGACAATTTTTGTGACAAAAGCCTCACTTTTCAAGAGTCACTAATTCCATGTTTATTTTCTTTTGTAGTGCAGGTGGGCACTAAACCCCAAGCTACTCAAGGCAAGTAGGCTCTGCACATACCCTCTCTCTCTCTCTCTCTCTCTAAGGACTATGTGAATTGCATGCAATTCAACCCACAAACTTCAAAGGATGTGAGTTTCATATAAGAGTTCTAAAAGCATTTCTAAAGACATATAACCAAATCTATTGTATAGAAAGAATTTAAAAGGTTCATTTTCCTTTGATGGAATATCATACAAGGAATTTCATAATGTTATTTTAATTTTTTTTCTTGTTAAATTTTAATGAAGCCGAGACCCATTATTTATTGTGTAGGCAGGCTAGTCCGGTGGCAATCTGGCCTGTTTGGGATTGTGTTTGAGGTGCCTAAAAGTACTTTTAACACTCAAAAAGTCCGTTTGAAAAAAGAAGTACTCGTTTGGTAAAAAAATTAAAAGTGCTTTTAAGGGTCTAAAAAGCATAAAAATAGCCAAAAAAAAAAAAAACACTTTTGGTAAAAGCTTAAAAATAAAGCTTTTGTCCAAAAGCTCTTTTTGACTTGAAAGCTCTATTTTTCAAACACAATCCGAAACAAGCTCAGGCATAAATTAAAAGATACGCTTTAGGTCCAGGGAGGCTTTGATGTAGAGTGGGCTCAGTAAATTAAAAATTTAGGTTTTGTTTTTTTTGGTGTAAAATATTTTTTGCAATTTTTTGAAATTTTTAATTTGACCAAAAATTATGGTCAAATTAAAAAATATTTTTGGTTAACTAGAAAAACCTTATTTAATTTATATAAGATGGTTTTCCTTTTTAAAAGGGTTAAATACCTTATTCCCCGCTGTGGTTTAGCTTTATTTTTTTATACCCTAGCTTCTTTACTTTTTATCATAGAAACCTCTAGTTTGCCTAAAGACGGAGATTGAACCTCCGTCTAAATTCTATCCAAAATTTGACAGAACGGCAAGTCAGGACCAATATAAAATTGACACGTGTCCTTATAATTAATTTTAAAAAAATTAAATTTAAAAACATTAAAAAATTATATTTGGGGGTGGCCGAAACCACCACCAAAGGTCCTTGAGGGTGGCCAAAACCATCCCCAGCCACCCCTAAACCGACCATTTAGGGCTCACTCGGCCACCCCAAGGAGCCAAAGGGGGTGGCCGAAACCACCCCCAAACCTTTGGGTGTGGTTTCGCCACCCCCTTTGCCACCCCCCAACTTGCCGTGGGGGTGGATTCTGGCCAGATGGGGGGGGTGGTTGGGCACCCCCAAATGACCAAGGGGGTGGCTACGGGTACCACTTTTATTTTATTTTTAATTTATTTAAATATAATTTTTTAATGTTTTTAATTTAAAAAATATATAGTGTTTAAATTAATTATAGGGACATGTGCCAATTCCTTATTGATGCTGACATGGCGTTCTGTCAAATTTTGGACGGAGGTACCATCTCTGTCTTTAGCAAACTAGAGGTACTTTTTGTAATAAAAAGTAAACTTATGTGGGCAAAAAATAAAAAAGTTAAACCAGAGGGAGAATAAAGTTCTTAACCCTTTTTAAAATTGTAAACCATTTTTCAAATTTGTGTTTCTCGTTCTTGTATGTACTCTCTTGTAGTTCATTTTTTGCACCCCCCATATGTCGCTCGAGATCGCCACCTACAGGAGGTTAACGAAAGTCGTCGGAGGCTACCAAAGTTTGCAGGAATCAACCATCGGACTTCACTGGAAGTCACTGGTGGAGTTCACAGAACTTTATCGGAATCCGTTGGTTGCTGTTGGAGGCCATCAGAATTCATCATTACAGTTTGTTAGAGGTTGCCAGAAGTCATCGGTCATTTTTGGTCACCGTCGCTAATTTTCAATACAAGCCAAATGCCATAAAATGTATTCAGCAGAAATCATTTTTCAGGAAAATGATTTCAATGAAAATTGTTTCCAACGGCAAACATTTCTTACGTCGAAATAAACGGAGCCTTAATACTTTTATTTTACCATGTTGGGAATTAGACCAGCGATGGTGACGTAGGCCCAAGCCCAATTGTGAAGCTAAGGGAGGCCCAACCCAATCATAAGTTTGGAAAGGCTCCCTTAGGATGGTTTGCTGTGATCAGAGAAGTTCATTGATACTGACCCTCAAACAAGTCTTATAGGGTCAGGAATTTGGCACCGACTATTCATGCTCGGGGTTACACTTACGAGGAAGCTCTGGGTATCTCCCCACATCCCTCACACGATGGGACTTATGACAAGACCAAATCTCCAAATAATCTACAAGGAAAAGACGGAAGTGAAATGTGACCACGTTGCTTGCATCATCAATCAGTGTACGAATGTGATGGAAGTCCAATCATCTTAAATGAAATCAATCAAAATTCTGTGTCATTTTGATCTAGAGATTGACACTTGGCGAATGGCACGACTCAGATCTTAGAAACTGACAAATTCACGGATTAGGATCCCCTCCAATTGTGAGTAATTGGAGAATCTCATTTTTTGAGATCTTAGCCATCCAAAGCATCTAAGGGTCTAAAACATCTAGGAATACAAAACTCAAAAATAAACCCAACACACCTGATTATAAATAATAAAAACATTTATTTATTTGTTTTTTTTTTTTTTTTTTTAATAATTGGAGGAGAAGCCACCCCATGGGGCGGTTCGCCGCCGCCGCCTGCCATCCCATGGCTGGCTGGGGGTGGCCATGCGGCCACCCCCAGCAGATCTGGAGGTGGGTGGCCACCCCATGGCTCAGGGGTGGCCTCGCGCCACCCCCAGAAGCCCATGGGGTGGCTGTGCGGCCACCCCCAGCAGATTTGGGCTTGGCGCGTGACCACCCCCAAAAGGCCTAGGGTGGCTGCGCGGCTACCCGATGGCCTTCTAGGGTGGCGCGAGGTCACCCCATGGCCAAGGGGTGGCCTCGCGCCACCCCTCTCGTAAAACCCATGGGGTGGCCGTAAGGCCACTCTCGAAGATCTAGGGTGGCCATCACCCCTCAGAAGGTTTCCAGTTAAGCATGCACCACCCCATGGCCTGTGGGTGGCGAGGTCACCTCGATGGCCATGGGCGGCCTCACCACCCCCAAAAAAGCCCATGGGGCGGCCGCAAGGATCACCCCTACCGACTGGGGTGGCACAGAATCACTTCTGGGAAGGGGCCTGGGGGTGGTCAAGCATGTCACCCCATGGCCTTCTAGGGTGGCGCGAGGCCACCCCTTGGCCATGGGGGTAGCCGCACACCCACCCCTAGGCCATGGGGGTAGCCGCCACCCCCAGATGGGCGGCTCTGAGCGGAACTGCCCCTTGGTTTTTTAGATTTTGTTTTAAATTAATTAATTTTTTAATTTAAATTTGGTATAAAATCATGTGTGGTTGTGTTTGTGTTTGAGTTTTAAGATTAAAATATTTTAAATCCTTAAATTCATCTAAGAGCATTCCCAATGGAAGAGCCAAATGTTACTTTTATCTAAAATGGCTCTTCAAATGTTTAAAAAACCTCCTACATTGGATGAGCAAAAAAAAAATGTAAAATGGATGTTTGATTAGAAGAGCTAAAAAAAAAGTTAAATGTAGCAGCACTTTTTAAGGGAGCTATTTTATTTTTCATTGTTTCTCTCACATGTTTTTTCTTTTTCCAAATCTTTTCCTACTTTTTCTCTGCATATTCTCTTTTTTCCAAATTTTTTTCTATTTTTCCTCTCACATGTTCTCTTTTTTCCAAAACTTTTCTTACTTTTAATAATATTTTAATAGAATCAATAGAAATATAGCTAATCGGATGTAGAGACATTTTAAAATGGCTTAGCTACACTAGATAAAAGTGAGTTTTGATGAGCCATTTTACATAAAAATATGGCTCCTCCATTGGGAATGCTCTAAGGGCTGAGATTAGAGAAAATAAGATTCTCATTTTCGCCCACAAGCGGAGGGGATCCTATCCCAAATTCACTATAATGTGCGTAGTATACGAATTTCTCACTCCTCATTAATCCTATCACATTTAAGAGGCAGCTGTCATATCCATCACGTGCGTCCCATGCTTGCAACTGTGCGCGTTAGGCGCAAATCTACCCCACCACTACATGTAGCATTCGAAGTCTTCGTGATGATACATGGCATTCTCTCATCATCCAAGGAAGGTGATGCACGAAGTCTCCCAAAATAAAGAAAAAGGAAGTCTCCTTAATAGCAAAGATATGTAAATAGCAGCGAAGGGCGAAAAAGAAGGTAAGGAAAAAATATATCCTTCGAACAAAAAAAACACTTAATTTATCATGTCATATGCTGAATTAGGCATCGGAGGGCCTTCAACTACGGCCGAGGGTCTCCTCACATGGTACTTAATTTATCATGTCATTCCTTTTTTTAAGGTTAAAAAAAGAAAAAGAAATAGAAAGAAGACAATAACAGGAAATATACAACTTGGAAATAAAATATTACAAATATTTCAGATAAAATCACAGTTTAATCGTTCAAAAAATATTACTAGGAGGGAGGAGTAAGGTGAGATGAGATTGGATTTGGATTTACTGTAACTATTTATCTAAATTACTAGCAATTGGACAGATAATGTGAAAAGATTCATATCAAACCCAACTCTGAAATAATATTTGAGCTACTGGACTATTTACTTAAACAAATAGATCTTATATGGACCTCTCATATTACTCTAAATCTCCCTACATGTTAGACCCACCTTAGAGATGGTGGGTGGGGCTAATATGTCATAATTGTACCTTGCATAGCTAAAAGCCCAAAGCTAAGAAGCTTCCTGGTTTTATACTCCTTGTGGGTGGCCCTAACGTCACTTACCAAAAAAAAAAAAAAAAAAAAAACCTATAATGTCACTTACTCTCCATTTTTTTAAAGAAAATAAAATTTATATTATGACTCTAATTAATTAGTCAAATTACAATTAGAATCGTTTAAAATTATTTTTAAAGTACAGTCTTACTTAATAAAAAATTAATACATTTATAAGCATCTTTATAATTACCTATTTAACATGGACAACCCATTCAATATAAATATACTTCTACTTTTTCTCTCTCTTTCTTTTCTCTCTATTTTTTTTAATCTCGTGAAAGCAACAATATATTAAAACTTCATATTCATCTTTCATCTCGCTATAATATAGAGTACACATTTTTTTATAATTTTTTAGTAGTTTATATTTAATTTTAGTTTATATATATATATATAAACCATTAAAAAAACTATACATATGTACTACAATCCATTGGTATTTTCCTGTTCTTTTCTCTGAGAATATTCAGTTGGTGTTAGATTTGTAAAACAAAATTAACCATTAAAAAAAACCTATACAAATGTGCTACAATAATGTTTCTTTGTTTGAATCATGGCCCATTATTGTTTATGATAAGACTAGGAAGCCACATGTCAAAGCATGGCAGATGAGAAACATCACAAGAATTCGTCGATTGCTGTGAAATGAAAAGGAGTCATGCTATGTGGCTGCCAAAAAGTTTCCTAGCGTAGGACATATATTAAAAAAAAAAATTAAAATTTTTTTTTTGTCATTTATTTATTTTTGATTAGTTAAATTTTTATAAGTTAATATTTAATTTTTAATGCTTTAAAACTTGTTTTTGGATTTAAAACTAAAATCTAGGGGTGAAAGGTTAATTCTTTATGGATTGTATCACCCAAAATGGATTCAATTATCCTAAATTTGATGTTAATGCTTCAAATTTTGTGCTAATATCTCAAATTTAGTGTTAATATTTCAAATTTAGATTTTTTTTTTAATATCTTCCTTCTTCAATTTAAAAAAAAAAAAAAAAAAATTGGCCTTTGGCCGACACTCGAATACCCCATGCTGCCGAAAATCTCAACTGAATGAAAAGAGCATGCTCCTACTCCCAATCACAAAAGAGGCAGAAAAAGCAGGAGAAAAAAAAGGTGTCCCAAGCAGGACACGAGTCAAACAAAGGTCACAGGGTGGTTCAGTTTGTGCTCCTCCTTTTCAACTTTTCATTATGACTTGTATTGTGTATACCGTCCAAAAATGAATAAGGATGATTTTCTTTCGGTTTCTGGGTCCCATCTCCCTCGGATTACACATTTCTTTCTCTACTTAATTCTGATTACAACCCTGCCTTCATTAAATCACGGATGAACAGTCCCACTATGTATGAAAGGGTGATAACAAACACAACGCCGGCGTGCATGTTCTAAACAATTTTTTTTTTTTTTTAATAATATTTAATATTATTAAAAAAAATAAAAATAAAAAATTGCCTAGCATGCATGAATAGTTCATGCACGCCGGCGTTGTCTGAATCACGGCTCTGTATGAAAAGATCATAGAAGAAAGAATCATACTCAGGAAATCCTATTCTTTTATCACCTTCATTTTTATATCGGTTGATGTGTTATAATATTTTTAAAATACTTTAAATAATTGATATAAAAAAATTACTTAAAATACGGTGGTGAACAGTTTGTTTCTTGAAGGTTAAGATAAAGAGTTTAGGGTTGGACCCACTTGGCTGAGTTTCTGTCAGCACCGGCAAGTTAAGAAAAAAAAAAAGAAAAAAAAGAGAGTAATAAACCTCAGCTTTTCATACTTCAATTATACATAATCTGAACCAAAGTATACATGTTTTAATTAGCTTTTTCATCCTTTTCATTTCATATATATATATACTTCTCAATCTCATAACTCTTTTAATTAGGTTTAATTTCTTTCTGGAAAAATTTAGCATGAATTCCAAAAGATGGTGTATATATAGCAAATCAGAACACAATTAAAGAACATGGATTGCAGATATAATCAAAACTAGAAGAAGATGCATATATATATAAATACCTTTCTTGGCCTGCCGTGTCCCATATCTGAGCCTTGATGAGCTTGTCACCAACCCTTATATTCCTGTAAGCAAATTCAACACCTATGGTGGGCTTTGAATCTAAACGAAATTCACCTTTTGCAAATCTGGAGAGAAGATTTGATTTCCCAACGCCAGAGTCTCCAATAAGAACAGCCTTGAACAGATAATCACACTCTTCATCGAATGAATCAGCCATGTGCTATTTTCTTTTTCTCAATCTCTCCCAAGAGAGGGAAAAAAAGGGGGAAAAATTATGCAGTGAGGAAAATATCAGAAAAGAGAAAGGATTGAGGCATGGTGGTGAGTCATGATCTTATTATATTTATAAATATAAATTTCAAAGCAAGTAACTTTGGCAGTTCCTGTGGCATTGTTTTGGAGGGTATTGAGTGTTTACATGTGGAAACATTGATAAAGACATGATGCCTGTTTCTTGAGGTTGTCAAGATTGGGTGTCAGTGATAAACAAGGATATAAAACCAGTTAAACCAAAAAGCCCATTTGTTCTTCCAATTGTGTGCTTATGTGGCATTTTTTGATTGGACATTCCTAACATGATTCTCACTATGGGTTACCTTATCTGGAGTCAATTGTTTATAACACATACATCTCATTGGTTGCTTAAAAGCACAGCATTAGTGATCATAGTTAATCATTCCAAATTCTCTCATCTTGGAAAATAAATGTTTAGATGTAACCGTATGTTAACGTTGGTGGTTAGATTACGTTTCATTTGTTATGAGCGCGCCCTCATTGTACATTGTCATGTCATCATGTTAATCACCATGAAATAAATAATTTATTTTGTTTTATTTATTTATTTATTTTTAAGTAAAGCTGTATTGTTTGGGGAGGAAAAAATATTGGGAAAAAAAAAATCAAATTTAGTCTTTAAGATTTTATTCGATTTTTATTTAGTTCTTAGGTTTTTAATTTCAACAATTAGATCCTTAATTTTTTTCTCTAATTTCAAATAGGTCTTTTGGTCGGTCTATTTGTCCAAATTAATTTTATAGCATGTCATATCAAACTAATTAATTAATGTCACGTGACCGTCGTTTGACATGTCATGTTCTAACTGTAGGTGTCACATAGCAGAAATACTTTAAATTACAAACATTTCCTAATAATAAATAAATACAAAATTTTAAAAACAAATTCTTATTTAGGTTACATATGTAACTTAAAGTAATTGGGAGCTCCTACTATGCGGTCCGTCTGCAAACCCAGCCTTTTACAGCAACCAATAGCTGAGAGACACGTAGGCTTATTACACATATACACAATAAAACCGAAACACCAAATAAATTGGTCTCCCCTTTAAGAAATCCAAAATACTCCGAAGTCCTCATCTTTGAAACAACAGTAATTGCTCTTGCGATCATCTCTTTAAGAATCCAACCCACTTTCACCAAGAAGTCTCTCCCTCTCTAGAGCTTTCGTTCGTGGGTTTTTGTTGTTTGTGAGTTTTGGGTTATTCTTTGCATAGAATGGGTTCCCATTTTTTTTTCTTTCTTACTTTTTTTTTCTATTCGATTCCGATTTCTTGATTTTTTCATTTTCTTCGATTTAGCGAAATTTCTTGATTTTTGAGTTGTTAGTTTTGATTGCAATGATGGATTGGGTGTCTTGATTTTTGAGTTGTAAATCTCGGTTTTGATTTAGGTGGCTGATTTTTGTTTGTTAACAAGAAGCCTTCTTTTCTGGGTTTCAGTTATGGGTTTGTGATGATGAGAATGAATTTTAGGTGTGTGACTTAAGTGATGTTTTGTAAGTGTTGGCCGATTGGAGGTTGTATACTACACAAAAAATTAGATAGTTTTTGCTGGCTTTTTCCTCATGCATTCTATATGTTTGATGACATTTCCATGAGAATGAGTGGTTTGTTGATTTTTTTTTTTTTTTCTTTTCATTCAAAATAATATTGTATGATACGAGAATGTTGTCACAAAAGTTGAATGCACTATGGAAAAAATACTTAACCAGCATAACAACTAGGTAAAGAACGAGTTAAGGTAAGAAGATTACTTCCTTGAACCAAAGCTTTCAAGAAACTCTCATTCTTTTTCCAAAAACTCACGCAATCAAACAGAGTTTTCTTAGGGAAACATGCGAGGAGTGACTTAGAAGGGCGAGGGAGGGGGTATTTATAGCGTTGGAAAAGTTGAGGATATTGCTTTCTCAGTTTTGTAGGCAGTCAAATGTTCGATGATCCCTTGGTCGAACATTCAGTGAACTATTACCCAGCAGTTTAGGATTGCAGGTTGAACATTCGGTGGTCCCCATCAAACATTTGATACTATTACCTAATGATTCTAGGGTAGCAAGTCAAACGTTCGGTATACTTTTACCCAATGGTTCTAGCATTGCAGGTCAAATGTTTGGTGGTCCCCTATCAATCGTTCGGTCAAAACCAAAAGTCCAAAAATTCTCACTCCCAATGAACCCTATTGAACTTGGTAAAATCCATTAACCCATCAACTTAACAAACTCAACCTACTAATTACTCGGGGTACTACATGTTAAGCTAATCAATTAATGCGATGTGACTCTTATTTAACATGTCATATGCTAACTATACGTGCCAACTGGCATAATTACTTTGAGTAAACCTCTTATGCGGTCGGTCTGCAAAAGTGTTATTTTGCAGCAACCAATAAAATAGTTACACCTCAGCTAGATGCACTTAATAAGATAGGAACAAAAACACAGGATCTTTAAATCCAAAGACTCATGTTTTATCTTAGAGTCGTGCTATCCGGCTCTCCCTCCCTCGCTCACTCTCTCTCCGGTGATGGCGAAGAAGATCCACCAACCAGAAAATCCATTCGGCCAAGATGAGCTCGTCCCCCTTCCACCGTCGTTGAGGTAACCTAGACAACCCACGAGCTTCTCCCTCTCCCACCGTCGTTTCCCTCCGTCTCCTCCCTTCAACCCACAACCCACGAGCGCCTCCCTTCCGACCGACGAGCCGGGCCACCAAAAGAGGTAAGCTTTTTTTCTTTATTCTTTTTGTTTCTCGATTTTAATTCCCTTTGGTAACTGATTTTTGATTTTTGTTGAATGATTATTGCTGGGACTTGCTTCTATTTGATACTGATAGACCATAGATGGAGAAAAAAAATTTGTTGGCTGTTTTTTTCGATTAATGGCCGAAGAGTGGAGACTATTTTGTGGATATGTTGTTGCTGGGTTGTGATTTGGGTTGAGAAAAAAAATAAAAATAAATAAAGATCGGATTTGTTTTGGTACTCGGTTTTGAGTGTGGGTTTTGATTTTTGCTGTGGTTTTTGCTTGACTTTTTCCTCATGCATTCTATATGTTTGATGAAATTTCCATGAAAAAGCTCTTTTTCCTCATGTAGTTTTTGAGCTATGTTTTTCAAAGAATGTTAGCCCTCTCTTTCTTCTTGTCATTTGATTTTATGGTTTAACAAAATTCTTGTTTTGGCAAGCACTTGCTGCATTTGTTGCACTGACTGGACTTGATTTCTTACTAAGAAGAGTAAGAAGTGAATATGTGTTTATAGTTTATATTATCCCAATGTAACCTATGAAGAGATGTTTAAGACACTTCCAATGTAGAATTATTGTGAAAATATCAGTTGGCTCAAGTTGAGCCAAATATTTTGTTTAGATTTTTCATGTTTCTTCTCTTTTTCATGTAACTTGGCAATTGCCATATTAAGTGGTTATTGACAGAATTGAAAATTGTTTATGAATATAGAAATCAAATTGCTTGTTTTGTTTTACTTGAATAAGCAACTACCTCTTCATTTCAAATGAAATAGAATTATTTCCTTCTCCATGGGAATAATCCTTCTCCATGTACTTATCACAACTGGATACAATAGCATAAAAAGTAGTATCTCCATAATTCAATACAATAGCATTACCAACTAGTATGTATCTCCACAATCGAATACAATAGCATAAAAAAGTGCTAAAAACATTACATCAGAAAAATTACATGAACAAAAAGGAAAAAAATACAGCACAAGGCACTTCCAAAATAGCAACTCAATATGTTGCAAATGTAGATGTTCCATTGATCTTCGACTAAGTTCTCACTTTGGTTCACATTTCATGAAGGTCATCTTCAATTAGAGCAGGTTCAACTTCAATTTGAGCAGGAATTGAAGGTCCTCTTCAGTCTCAAAAACAAAAACATAACCACAGTTTAAGATAATAAGGCATTATCAATTTTAAAACTTCATTTAGGCAACTCATCAAACACACGGTATGCATCTAAATTGAGCATGTTATAACCATTCAAGCATGCTGCTTAGTTGTTGGGTTTGATTTGTATTGGTGTTATTGGCTTTAGTCTTGGCTTAAGTAGTTTCTTTTGCATGGAGATGCTATTTTGGGCTAGGAATTTGTTAGAGATCTTAGAAGTGATTTAACAATTATTTAATTCGAAATAGGTTTTTAGTCCAGCATCGAACGTTCGAATCTCTTTGTTTGAATGTTTGATGTCATGGTTGAATGTTCGATCTTCTCTGTCCAAACGTTTGATGGTTAAGGAGAAAGTTTGTTTTAAATGTGTTTAAGACTAGGGCTTGTTTTAGCTTGGGTTTAGAATTAATAATATGCCTTATCTCACATTTCAAAGGTGTGAAACCTTTGGAGGGGTTTGTGGAGGAGCTTTACGATCCAAGTGAGTACAAATTTACATGAATACTTGTTATTTTTTTTTGCATATCATGGTTATTTTATGTTTACCGAATATGCATCTTTACAACTCTCATGAAATACATTTTGGATTATTATTAACTGTATTTTGTGAAAACGTATGTTGATTAAGCAAGATAATGAAAAAAAATGAGAATTTTAAGAGCATGCATGTAAAAGTTGACAAGATTAATTGCATCGTATGATGTTGTACACCGGTACGTTGGAGATAACGGCTATTTGCTTACTATATAAGTTAACTATATAGTCAAAATGTGTGTGTGTGTGTGTGTGAGTGTGTGTGTGGGCCTTAAATACAATGGTTGTTCGTGACT
>NC_081546.1:22469606-22475885 GCF_901000735.1 Corylus avellana
AAAGACTTTGATAATCAGAAGTATTTTCAAATGTACTACCTTACCTTAACATTGGTATAGGCTTTGTATTTATAATTAAAGTTGTTACAATAGATAACAATTTACAGATTTGAGAATACATTTGAATTCTAAAAGATATGAGATACATTTGAATTCTGAAACATATAATTTAAATTCTAACTCAACTTATAATCTTTATTTTGAGAAGTTTTATCTTAAAGAATCTTTTGAATTTGAATTTGGAGATTATCTTGAGGCTTATCTTTATCCTTAACACGCCCCCTCAAGTTCAACGGTAAAGGAACGACGTTGAGCTTGAAACGAAGAGATGCAAACCGCGTAGATGATAGAGGCTTGGTAAATATATCCGCAAGCTGATCTTTAGTAGATAGAAATTTAATGGCAAGTGTCTCCTTGTTGACCATATCACGAACAAAATGAAAGTCTATCTCTATGTGTTTCATGCGTGCGTGATAGACTGGATTTGAGGAAAGATAAGTTGCTCCAATTTGTCACACCACAAAACTGGAGATTGAGCTGAAGTTACACCAAGTTCATGCAATAATGATTTTAGCCGTTAGATATCAGCAACAGTGTTTGCAAGGGCTTTATATTTGGCTTTGGTGCTAGACCGAGCAACCTTTTTTGCTTACGACAACTCCAAGAGATAAGATTCGGGCCAAGAAAAATAGAGAAACCTCCTGTAGAACGGTGATCATCACGGGAGCCCACCCAATCCGCATCAGAAAATGCTTGAATTAAATTTGACGAGGAACGTCGAAACTGTAGACCAAATGTCATTGTCTGTTTGAGATAGCGCAAGAGACGCTTGGCAACTTGCCAATGAGGCTCAAGAGGCTTGTGCATGTATTGTGACAACTTGTTGACAGTGAAGGCAATGTCCGGTCTCGTGATGCATAAATAATGGAGAGCGCCGATTGTGCTGTGGTAGAGAGTGGGGTCTTTAAAAATAGTCCCTTCAAAGGCCGAGAGACTTGTTGATGTAACCATTGGTGAGGCAATCGGCTTTGCATCACCCATTTTTGTACGAGTTAGGAGGTCTAGGATATACCGCTGCTGAGATAGGTATGTAATTCCCGAATGATATGGAACCTCAATTCCTAGAAAAAAATTCAGACTTCCAAGGTCTTTGATAGCAAACTCAGAGTGCAATTTTGAGATCAAATCAGTTATGGTAGTAGTACTAGAGCACGTAATAATTATGTCATCCACATAAATGAGAACATACATTGTCATGGTAGCAGATTTATATATGAACAATGACGTATCAGATTTTGAACCATGAAAACCAAGAGCAATTAAACGAGTGCTTAACCTTGAAAACCAAGCTCGAGGCGCTTGTTTTAGCTCATAAAGAGCTTTTTGCAGCTTGCATAGATGCAGAGGAAATTGAGGATGAGTAAATCCAGGGGGTTGAATCATATAAACTTCTTCAGATAATACCCCATGTAGGAATGCATTGTTTACGTCAATTTGACGAATAGCCCAGCCATGTGAAATTGCAATGGAAAGAACTGTACGTACCGTAGTGAGTTTAATTACAGGGCTGAAGGTTTCACCAAAGTCCACACTAGGTTGTTGATGAAAGCCCTTGGAAACAAGACGTGCTTTCTATCTTTCAACCGAACCATTAGCCCATCGTTTGATGCGGAATACCCACTTACATCCTACAATATTTTGAGCGTCCGAAGGAGAAACTAATTTCCAGGTTCAATTCTGTAACAATGCATCAAATTCACAATTCATTGCTTTTCTCCATTCCGAATGCTTGATGGCAGAAGAGTAGCAAGTTAGTTCTACCAAATCCAAGTTAACTTTGGTTAGGAGAGCATGAGGGAGAGGATATTTTGTGGTACCATCGGTGGCTATTTTTGGTTTGATAATACCATGTTTGGCTCTTGTAGTCATGGAATGGGTGTTGGTAGGGATATTTTGGTTTGTAATGTGGGGACCTACAGACGTGGGAGTGGGTGAGACTAGGGGGTTCGCGGGTTGAATGTAGTTTGGGTGAGCTACGGTTGTTGAGTGATTTTTAGGTGGGGTAGGGGCTGGATTTTCAACGGGTGTGGCAAGAAATTGATGAGTTTGAGAGGGACTTGTCATAGATGTGTTTGTGGGAGGTGCTTGGGAAACCATTGAGGGACCGGTTAATAAGGTTGTTGGTCTAGGCGCAAGGGTGGGTCTTTGTGCAGATGTAGATGGGTTGTTTGGCATGTGAGGAGTGACGTGGGTGAGGCTAGGTGCATGTGAAGTAGCTTGCAGGAGCACACTTGCTGCTGGTAGAGAACTCACGGGCTGGAGGAGAGAGAGTTGAAAAGGAGCTGGACCCAAAATTGATGCATTAGATGACGACAAAGAAGGCAATTTTTCAGCTTGGGAAAAAGGAAAGATTTCTTCTTGGAATATCACATCTCGTGAGAAGTAAACTCTACTGGTTGGAATATGCAAACATTTGTAACCTTTGTGTAAAAGACTATACCCAAGAAAGAGACACTGGACAGACCGAGGCTGCAACTTATTTGTGTTGTAGGGTCGTAAGTTTGGCCAACAGGCTGAACTGAAAACCTTAAAAAAATTGTAGTCAGGTTGAATTTTGAAAATAATTTCAAATGGATATTTTTTTTGTAAAGTGTTTGTTGGCATTCGATTTATAAGATAACATGCCGTGACAAAAGCATCTTCCCAAAAATGAAGGGGAATAGATGCATGAGAGAGAAGAGCTAATCCAGTTTCGACAATATGTCGATGTTTTCTTTCAATAGCCCCATTTTGTTGATGGGTATGAGGACAAGATAGTCTGTGAGTGATGCCATTTTGTTGAAAATATTTATGGAGAGAGCGGTATTCGCCTCCCCAATCAGATTGGACACACTTGATTTTTCTGTTAAAAGATCGTTCAACGTAAGATTGAAATTTAACAAAAATAGCAAAGACATCACTTTTGCGCATAATTGGAAAAAGCCAGGAATAGCGACTAAAATCATCCATAAATAAAACATAATATCTGAAACCAGATTTTGAACTTTGGGAGAAGGACCCCAAACATCTGTGTACATTAATTCTAAAGGAAATTTACTACGATGTAGAGACTTGGAGAAAGGGAGTTGATGACTCTTGGATCCAAGGCAAGCAGCACAAGACGTGGAGTCCTTTTGATTTTGTAGAAACGGAAGCTTGAATGAAGATAAGACACGACAAACGACACTAAAAGCCGGATGACCCAAACGGGAATGCCAACTTGACACAGACGCACATTCACCCACCAAAGCAGTTGGATCACACACTTTATTGACGTATAAAAAAGGAGGAATGATATAGAGCCCGTGATTACTCCGCCCATGCAGAAGAGTGTTCCCCATAGCTTGGTCCTTCACAAAAAATTTATATGGGTGAAATTCAAAATAAGTTTTTGTAGCTTTAGTAAATTGATGCACAGGAGGGAGAAGGAGAACATTATTTAATTGAAATTTAAGAGAAGGGGTAGAAATTTGGGCAGTCCCAATATACTTGATAGAAAGCCCAGTACCATTACCAACACGGATTTGGCCAGAACCACCATATTCTTCGGCCTTCAAGTTGAGATTGGAAAGATCCGAAGTGATGTGATGCAAGGCCCCAAAGTCTGGGTACCAATTGTGATCCACAAGGGAGGGAGGTGCAGCAACATAGGCGTGAGCATTTGATGTATGCTCTTGTTGAAAAGAGTCATCAAATCGGTGGTGACATGTGAGAGCTCCATGACCAGCTTTTAGACATACTTGACAAAAAAGTCGGGACTAAGAATGAGAGGATCGTCCACCACGCCCCCTACCACGCTGATTTCCAAATTGGTAAGGTGGATGATTTTGCTAGGAGTATCTCCCACCACGGCCATAATTAAAATTGGATGGAGAATGGTGGCCTCCACGTGCACGGGTTGGCCTATTTTTAGTCACAAAGTTTTCATCTGCAAGGGCAGCAAGGGGATGCCCATATAGATCATCAATCGTCATAGGAGTCACACGGGTGGTAGCAGATGTGACAAAGGAGTCATAGTCAGACCCAAGGCCGGTAAGGAGAAATGCAGTGAGCTCAAAATCATTGAGTGGTTGATCAACGGCAGCAAGAGTATCCACGAGGCCTGTGAATTTCTAAAAATAGTTTGAGACGGAGGAATCACCCTTCTTGAGGGTAGCAAGTTGGAGATGAACTTGCATAGGGTGAGCCTGAGAGTGAGAGGTGAACAGGCTTTCAAGAGTGAACCAGAGATCACGGGAAGTGGTACACTTGAGCACATAAGTGAGGATGGACTCCGTTAAGGAGGATGTAAGAGCACCCAGGATGAGTTGGTCCTGCTGGTTCCATGTCGCATACGCTAAATTGTGTTTCTTTTCGACGGTTTCAACTCCATCAGTGGTGGAGGACACGACTTCAATGATTTGGGGTGGAGGTTTGATAGTGCCATCAACAAAGCCATAGACAGAGTGGCCTTTGAGAATGGGCACAATAGTAGCCTTCCACAAACGATAATTGTTTTTTTTTGAAAGCTTGTGAGTAACAGAAGTGTGGATAGTGGTGGCTGCAGTGGTGATGGTAGCATGTGGGGTAGGAACCACAATGGAAGATGATGCATCAGTCATTGCGATTGAGAGGAGTGAGAAAAAAAATTTTGAATGGGTAATGAGATGGGAAAAGAAAAAAAATGAAAATGGGTGGCCGGAAAGAAAAACTGACGTGAGTCAAAAAAATAGCTTTGATACCATAAAGACTTTGATAATCAGAAGTATTTTCAAATGCACTGCCTTACCTTAACACTGGTATAGGCTTTTGTATTTATAATTAAAGTTGTTACAATAGATAACAATTTACAGATTTGAGAATACATTTGAATTCTAGAAGATATGAAATACATTTGAATTCTGAAACATATAATTTAAATTCTAACTCTTTTTATAATCCTTATCTTGAGAAGCTTTATCTTGGAGACTCTTTTGAATTTGATTTTAGAGATTATCTTGGGACTTATCTTTATCCTTAACAGGCTATGATCACAAATTCTGGACTTCTTGATAGCAACCACTTTGTTACATGATAATACTCCTCTATAAACAGTTCCATTACCTCCTTGGCCAAGAACCCTACTCTCGTCGTAGCTATTAGTGGCTCGTTTAAGCTCTTCTCCACTGAATATTTTTGCAGTGTCTACAGTCCTGTTGCGATTCGAGAGTTGTTGTTGTAACATTAAGCCACCATTTTGTTGGAAGAATTTCTCCTTGAGCGTCATGAACTTTCTCCATTTAAGTCCCCAATTTATCCAAGAACCTCCCACAAGCGAACTTAAGAGGCTTATGCTAATACCTACACAAGCTCAAAAAAAGCATTTCCTCTGTCTTAATTCGTTACCAATTTATATGACATAATAAAAAAAAATTAAAAAAAAAGTCACATAAAATACAAAAGTGAACATGTTTTGAATTGACTTTCTTTCCTTTGTTAATTAATCCAAAATGCTAGAGCCCAAAAATGTCAAGGAAATTCAGAAGGGCAAAAGAAGGGGTGAATCTCAAATATTATAATACAATCCTTATGTACTCACCCATTGCAATAACCCATCTTTTAGAAGAGTTGACTTTATGGCAATCATCTTCTTTGTACCGATTGCTACAATAACACTTGAAACTTCCCGGAGTGTTGAAACAATATTTTTTTTCATCGCCGCAGGGGCTTGAATTTTCGCACTCATTAATATCTGAAAACACAGCCCAATAAGCTCCGTCTAAAGTAAAAAATAAAGAGAACTCAACTCCTTTAACTTTTACCGCTTTTTCAATAATCTGTTAAAATTAAAAAATACTTAATTTAATATATCAAACTTTAAAAAGATTGGAATGAGATTCTTCCTATTAGGTTTTAGGGTTAAATGAGACGGAAAATAGGTGAAATGACATTTATACCATTATAAAAAAATTTCTTATAAATGAGCATTTTGGAAATTTCTAAGGCCTTCGCTAGAATTTAACAAAAAATCTTAAGGGCGGGATATCATTGATTTTAAAGTTGGATACAATAAATTGAAAGTTTTTAAAATTTAAGAAATAATTACGAAAATGAATAAAAGTTCAAGGAGATTAAGAGCATGTTTGCGATTGTGTTTGAGAAATAGAGCTTTTAAGTAAAAAAAACATGTATTTTTAAGCTTTTACCAAAAATACATTTTGACCATTTTTGGACCATTCAAAGTGCTTTCAATTTTTTTTTACCAAACACATACTCTTTTTT
>NC_081546.1:22475949-22478014 GCF_901000735.1 Corylus avellana
AGAGAGAGAAAGAGAAAAAGATGTATGTTGTTACCATGGCAACCATCACCATCGAGCTTGTATGGGTTCCCTTCATAACCTGAGGAGCAATTGCAAGCATACCCGGGACGGTTGGTGGAATTGTAACAATAGCTATGTTCTGACTTACATGCATAGGTTGTCAAATTTTTCTGAGCATCTAGGCATGTCTCATTCCCGACAGAAAAATCAAGCACCACAGGAACACTCTCTCTGTCCTGTAAATTTCTAAGATCCAAGGAGGAAAAGTTGAATGCTTTTTCTTCCACTACAAAACCGAAGCTACATGGGTTGAAGTTGTCGACTGCGTTGTGATGGTTGATGCTCCCAGTAACGACAGTAAAACTAGTCATTTGCTTTGGGATAGAAGTCTGGCAACAGCCAATGCCACTGCAAGATCCGTTAACAACACTGTCAATGCTCTGACAGAGTGACAAGCATCCAATGGTGTAATTCTGTTGTGACAAATGCAAATCCAAGATCACCAAAGAAGTAGAAAAGTACAGAATAGAAAAATTAACACAACCACACAAGACACCAAAATTTAAGTAGTTCGGCTTAACAAGCCTACATCTACTGGCGGAGACGATCCAGGAGAAATTCACTAACAAAATAGTGGAGTACAAAGAGTAGTACAAACAAAACCACTCAAACCCAAAAGCCTCAATACACCTCAATCTCACTCAAAAGAGAATTAGATACAAAAGAGAAAAATATTCTCTAAAATTCTCTAAGCTTTTCAGCATTCCAAAAGTGAGATAAAATTGAAGCAAAATGGTGTATTTCTTCTTCTCTCTACAAAACAAATCTCTCTCTCTCGGCAAGAATTTCTTCTTTTTTTTTTTATTTTTTTTATTCTTCTAAAGCTGCTGCCTCTCCTCTTCCTTGATGACCGAATGGCTTCCATAATAAAACAATAAGGCATTTTCTCAAAGCTTCTAGAAGAAGCTCAATGAATGGAGAAGCAAAATGGACATGTCACTACAAAAAACAGGTAAGTTTCTTACGTGGCAAACAGTGGCTGTTTTTTGCCACGTCAGTAAATTCTGACGTGTGAAACAGACACGTCAGGAAAATTATTTTCTAACGTGTGAACCGTAACCCGTCAGGAAATACTGACGTGTTAAAAATTGACACGTCAGTAAAATTTAGCTAAATATAATTTTTAAACAATTTATTTAATTAAAATTAAAATATATTAATTTCTGACGTGGCAAACCAACACGTCAGAAATTGCTGACGTGTTGGTTTGACACATCAGAAATTTTTGACGTGTCTTTTTGATGCGTTAGAAATTTCTGACGTGTCAAACTTTGACGCGTCAGAAATTGCTAACGTGTCAAACCGACACGTCAGAAATTTCTTTCATTATTATAATTATATTATGATTAATTATTATTATTATTATTATTATTGCTTTATTTTGTGTTGCATGTTTTATTTTGTTTTGTTTTTGTTTTTGTTTTTTTTTTTTTTTGTTTATACAATGTTTATTTAATATTTACATACTTCAATATGCCTAATAATGTTACTTAATTTTATTATTTTAAGTAGATTCCAAATTAATGAACGAGCTAAATTATAGGATAATGTTATATATATATATCCTTAATTTAGGTTTGACGTACACGTACGTACATGTCATTTTTATAGCTTTGATTTGGAAAATTTGTTTTACAAAACCAATCATTCCAAAACATATTTTATATATATATAAACATGTCGATTTACTATTTTTGTACGTATAAAATGACATTTTAAATTAATTTGTATGCTATTGCAACTTGATGGATGAAAACACAACATCTTTTGTAAATACTATATATTAAGTTACAAACCTTTTTTTTTTTCTTCTTTGATTTTATAAAAATACTTAGAATGCATGTTAGAACTTTTGCTATAAGTTAATTACAATATATATTACACTTACATTAATTAAATACTACTTAATTAGAATATTATATTTATAGGATATAAGTATAACCTACTTATATATATATATATATATATATAACATATATTATATAATATACAATATAACTTATAT
>NC_081546.1:22478114-22495567 GCF_901000735.1 Corylus avellana
TTGTGTTCTTTAATCAAATTTATGTAGTAAAATATCATGAATCCATATGATGTTTGGTTAATACATTGGATTGATTGAGTATGTATTAATTGATGAAGGTGTTTGTTTTTTTATTTATTTATATATATATATTATTTACTTATTGTACGTTGGTTGTATATGCACATGCATGCATGCAAGTTAGATGATGTTTCTCATGGTAGGTAGGTTTTTGTTTCATAATAAAATAGTTTTTTAAATGTGGCTTCTTGTTTTATTTTTTTTTATTTTTTGTTTGATTAGCTGAAAAATGTTGGCTTATTAATTAGTAAATAATTTATACAACATTATTTCAATTTTAATCATTTGACCTTCTAATTAAGTACGTGTAGTACGTGGTGATAAGTATAGAGATTTAATTTCAGACTTTGTTTAATTAATACTTAAATTGAATGAGTCTTAATATTGAGACGTAAATTAAATCTCTTATTAATTTGTAAGTTATACATTCTCATGGTAGCGATGATTCAATTCGAATTCCATGGATTTAATTGGAAAAAAAATTGGCAAAAGTGCAAACATTGTGAAACTTAGAGAGACTCCAAATGAATACACACTTTGGTACTATCCCCTTAATTTTTATAACAAATTCATATCCATGAATATTGGATATGAATATTAATTAAATAACTAACCTGGCCTAGTTATTTAATTATTTTAGGG
Source organism: Corylus avellana (assembly GCF_901000735.1). Taxonomy (NCBI): domain Eukaryota; kingdom Viridiplantae; phylum Streptophyta; class Magnoliopsida; order Fagales; family Betulaceae; genus Corylus; species Corylus avellana. Next base: position 22,478,817 of record NC_081546.1, read on the forward strand.
TCCTCGATCATATATAACAAATGCATATATATATATATACTCGCATGAATATGCATTATATATATTTGGACATAAAAAATTTAAACCTATATGATAATAGGTTTATATTTTTAACGTGGTTGAAATATTTAGGTTTATATATATGCATGTGCTTGAAATGAGGTATATATTTTTTAAGTCTTCTATATTGATTCGTAATTTATGTACGTAGCGAAAAATGGACAAGAGTTGGATGACAAAGTCTAGGGGTTCGAGGGAATACAGAGACGGGTGTAGACTGTTCGTAGAGTTTGCAGTTAGTAACTGTAGAACCCCTGATGGAAAAATCAATTGTCTTTGCAAGATTTGTCAAAATTACCGGCGGCACCCGCTAGATGTCGTTTTCGACCACTTGATAGGGGGAAAAGAAATGATGCCAGAATATACATTATGGTACTATCACGGTGAGAAGCATGTACAGGGTCCTGATACAGGATCTAATTCGAATCGCCCCGCCTCATCAGATGCGGGTGCAACCGAAAATCAGGGTGGAGACATGCACGCAATGTTGCGTGACTTATTCGGCATACACGAAGTGGTTAGGGAAGACAATTGTGAGCCTCAAGTCGTGGTGCAAGGGGTGAAGAAATTGAAAACGAAGAAGCCGCTGAAGGTGATGCAGTAAAGTATTACGACCTTATGAAAAAGGCGGAGAAACCACTTCATAACGGAACAAAACATACCAAACTAAGTGCGACTGTACACTTGTACAACTTGAAGTGCGTTGGTGGATTTAGTAACGCGAGCTTCTCAGCCTTCCTAGAGTTCATCAACCAGTTGCTGCCTGAGAGTGATGAAAAGCTGCCAGGTAATACATATGAGGCGAAAAAGTTTTTACGAGATATGGGACTTGGGTATGAGAAGATACCGGCGTGTCATAATGACTGTATGTTATTCTGGAAGGGCACAAAGGAGTTGGATTCATGTACCGTATGTGGAAAATCTAAATGGATGGATGCAATCAATTTAAATGAGGATGGTCAACCTATATCGTCTGGCAAGAAACGTCCGGTGAAGGTGTTACGGTGGTTTCCACTTGTACCACGACTACATAGATTGTTTATGTCAGAGCATACTGCACGCTTTATGAGGTGGCAAGCAGAAAGCCGCACAAAGGACGGCGTATTGAGGCATCCGGCTGATGGCGAAGCATGGAAGTCATTCGAGAATTTGCATCCGGAGTTTTCAGCAGACAGCAGGAATGTAAGGCTCGGACTAACCTCGGATGGATTTAATTCATTTGGAAACATGAGCACATCTCACAGCACTTGGCCTGTACTGCTTATGCCCTATAACATGCCTCCTTGGATGTGCATGAAACAGACATCTTTTATACTATCATTGATTATTCCAGGCCCAAGTTCACCTGGAATGGATATAGATGTCTACCTTCAACCCTTAATTGAGGAGTTACAAGAACTATGAAACGTAGGGGTGCACACATACGACGTCTCAAAGAAAAATAATTTTGTCCTACGAGCGCAGTTGATGTGGACAATTAATGACTTTCCAGCATATGCAGATTTGTCTGGATGGTCTACTAGGGGTGAGAAGGCATGTCTGTGCTGTATGAACTCGACAAGGTCGAAGTGGTTAAAACATGGTCATAAATGGTGTTATATGGGGCACAGGCGATACTTGCCCATGGATCATCCATGGAGGAGGAACAAAAGAACATTTGACGGCAACGTAGAATTAGAGTGTGCCCCTGATATGCCAAGTGGAGTCGAAATCATGAGCCAATTAGAAGGGATAGTGTTTAGGGATGAGAATGCTGGTCAGGCAAGGGAGGCTGCGAAAGAAAAAGGAAAGAAGTAGAAGACGAATACTTCTAATGTAGTGTGGAAGAAGAAAAGTATTTTCTTTAGGTTGCCGTATTGGAAAGATAATTTATTACGGCACAACCATGATGTTATGCACATAGAGAAAAACGTGATGGACAACATACTTGGTACAATACTGGACATTCCAGGGAAAACTAAGGACAACTTCGCCGCCCGCTTAGATTTGTAAGAAATAGGTTTAAGACGTACACTGCATCCCTACCCTGGCGAGAATGGTAAGACCTATATGCAGCAAGCTACCCACACGATGTCCAAGGATGATAAGACACATTTTCTGAAAGTGTTACGAAATGTAAGGGTGCCCGATGGATATGCCTCGAACATTTCCCGTTGTATACGATTTAAGGACTGTACGATATCGGGGTCAAAGAGTCATGACAGTCACGTACTGATGCAGCAACTTCTACTTATTGCATTGCGTGAATCACTTCCAAGCAACGTGGTTAGACCTCTTGTTGAGATGTCTACATTCTTCAGGGGACTATGTTCAACAACATTGACATAAGAGGATATTGACCGACTACAATGTGACGTGTGTATCACGTTGTGCAAGATGGAACAGGTTTTCCCCCCCAGCTTTTTCACAAGCATGGTTCATGTGGTTGTGCATCTTATCGGTGAATGTCGACTCGGTGGACCAGTACAGTATAGGTGGATGTATCCGGCAGAGAGGTAAAATTTGTTTACGGATATTTCAGATTTTATGGTTTAACTCTAATACAAGACAAGTACTAACTGCACTGATTGATTGTATTCGTTCATATTTAGGAGCCTTGGAGTTTTCAAATCTAATGTGCATAACAAAGCGGCTCCTGAGGGCTGCATTGCGGAGAGCTACATAGCTACTGAGTTGGTGACATTCTGTTCGAGATATTTAGATAATACACTAACATTTCACAAAAGGATACAAAGAAATCTGGATGGTTCAAAGGGACATGGAACACGAGTCTGGCTCGACCGGATCACAATGACACAGATACACCGGTATATTATGTTCAATTCGGACGACTTCCTTCAATTGCAGACGTAAGTCGAGGTCCTTCTTCGCCATATTGTATGTTGAATGAATTTGTAACATTTCCCGTATCAAATTATAATTACTAACATTTCGAATTGTAGAATGCACATGGATACACTTAGGGGGCGAAGAACAGAGGATCAGTTAGAAACCCAACATTATGAGCTGTTCTGCGACTGGTACCGTGACTACGTAAGAATGACGTGATGTTAACAAAAGCAATTGTCGGATTATATTTGCATGCATAATGTTTTCCAAATCAACTGAAACACTTTTTAACCAAGTGTTAACATTGTATTGTAAATATTCGCAGGTCGATCGATTGGATGATCGATCTAGGAAGGAACTTGGTGAGAAATTGGTAATGCATTGTAGAGGGCCGCGTGAGTCAGCAGTCAGATACAATAGATATGTGGTTAATGGCAAGTTGTTTCGCACTATTGCATCTGATGCCGGAAAGAGGACTCAGAAAAGCGGGGTGTGTGTGCCGACTGTTGATGGCAAAACGTACTACAGGAAGTTAACGGAAGTACTTGAGATTGAGTACTACGACAGGAGTATGTACGTTATCTTCAGTTGTGATTGGGCAAACACAACGAGGGACAAGGGGTACAAGGTGGATGAGTATGGCATGATACAAGTGAACTTCAAAAACCTTGTTCACACGGGAGAATTGGTTACTAATGAGCCGTATGTGCTAACTTCACAAGTTGATCAGGTATTTTACGTAGAAGATGGTAGATACCCGGATTGGGTTTGCGCCGTAAGGACCAAACCAAGAAATATATACGACGTTGGTCAGAGTGAAGGGCATCAAGAATCATGTGCCAATTATCACGAGTGTGAGCCGCTCATATTGACCAAAAATTGTGATGATGATCTGCAGGATCATATCCAATACGTCAGACCCGACTTAGATCCAATTGAAGCGTATGTGATTGAATAAAAGTTGAATATATATATAAAGTGTTAGATTGGTAGTTGTTCACTATATGCATACATATATCTTATTGGGTAAAATCTGGTATATATCTTATTTCATACGTGTGAGTCATGCATACATAACGTAGTGAATATTTCATACATTGTATACGTGACTAATTGAATTTGTGGTATTTTTCGCAGGTTACTATGAGTCATAGGGGGGAGAGAAGAGCACGCAGGGGCTCCTCTATAGTGCGACAGCCTATGGAGCTTGGGTCGCCGTCAGCTCACCTTGATGATAGCGAGCAACAAGACGTTGCTCAGCTTCTGGGCATGCAGGACGGATATCGACCGGTACTTCCAGGCGATATGGAAGGAGAGATCCCTCTCCATAATCCATACGGTCGGGCAGGCATGGCGCAGATGGGGTATCTGCTAGAGAGCCAGCTTGGACAGAGTACCCAGGGACATGTAGAGCAACTACACAGCCAGCATAGCGCAGGTATGGCTGAAAGTTTTATTCGAAAGATTGCAAGTTTTTTGGAAATTTTTAACTATATTGGTGCGATATCAATGATATTATTTAACTACAACTACAACTTTATATAATTCTAAATATTGTAAAAAACATAGCAGGTCCCGACGACAGTGAGACATCGGCCGAGGAAGACTGTATTGGTGCGACACAGGACACGGCTAACCCGCAGCCAACCGACCCTGCTCCCGACGACCCGTTACGCCATCGGCAGGTCCGCACCATAAGTAAGTGGATATGTTCGAATGTCGTGTATATATGTCTTAATTTTGTTGTAATTAATATTGAATTCGACATAACTTACAATATCGGTAATTTTTTAATCTGTTAGGTACCGATTCAGATGGGAACGAAGTTATTGAGGTGTTTACCATCCGTGACTCGCACAGGTTGCCGGGAGTTCCCGCCGGCAAGCGATCATAATGGAGTACAATGCAGCATGCCAGCCCGTCGGCTTTAGCTCCATGAGGTTTAAACGGATGGCTGGAGATATCATAAGGAGCTCCAATTATGTCCGAATACCGGACAATTGGACGAAGGTACCGCAGCGTACCAAAGAGGATATTTGGGACGCCTTGATGGTATGTGTTGCATATTATGTAAAACACTCATAATGTATATATGTATATATACGCTCTAAGTTGCACACATATATTTTAGGTTTTTTTAATTTAATAATTTTCAACATGTGCAGGCATACTTTTTCGTCCCGCCCGAATTCAATTTGGAAGCCATAAAGAATGAAGCATTCAAGGATATGGGATCAAAGCTGCGGACTTGGAGGTACGAGCTTAAAAGACGTTGTGCAATTACGGAGGAAGATACTCCGGATACTGTACGGGCAAGAGTGGGGGAACGAACACTTGACGAGTACAATGCTGAAGACGTGGAGATCTTATTGGAGAGATGGTGTACTCGTCAGAATAAGGTAGGTCATGAGTCAAACTCTTCATTTTGTATAGTGTCATTATATGGTTTTATTAACATGTACGGGTGTCATGTAAAACGAAATTGCCTATTTATTGTGTAGTGTCACGAATAAAGAGTACTAAAACCAAATTTCTTTACATTATTAACATATCAATATGGTAACTGTGTAGGACTATGCGGCAAAAATGAAGGCCTTGTGTGCATTAAATGATGAACCCCATTGCACCGGATCGAAGAGCTATGCCAAAGTGACACATGAGGAGATAAGTGTGTAATTTACCATGTAAACAACAAATCATTTGATATATTTAAAAATAACTGTATGTCCTATTTTTTCGGCAGGCCATACGTCTGGGCAAGTATCCTACTCGTGCAGAGAGTTACATCCACACGCACACGAAGGCGGACAATACATATCCGAATCAGATAGTGGAAGAGAGATGTGTATGCTACAATTTAATTCTTTGTTTATATATTTGATAAATTATTTGCAATTAACATTTGTACAACCCACTGACCCAATAATTAATGTAACATACAGAAAAGGATGAAGGAGCTGATACCCACCGACCCTGCAGCGTCGGCTAGCATCACAGAGGGAACGGTCAAGTGGGCGCCCAATGACGCGTATGCACAGGCGCTTGGAAACAAGCCTGAGTACGTCGGTAGGGTTCGGCAGGTTGGATCGAATATTTTGCCCGTGCGGGGCTCCATACGCTCATACTATACACCATCACAAGCACGGTCACAAAACACCAGCCACTCCATGATATCATAAGAAACGCTTGACAGAACTCTTGAGGTAGAGAGGGCGAAGCACAAGGAAAAGATAGATGCATTGGTGGCTGCGAACAATGCACGTCAGGCAACGTTTGACGCCCGATTGCGCCAGATCGAGGCAATGATGCGGTTCAGCTCTGCACCAGAGGGAGCTTCCCCACACATTGCGGTGGTGCCATCGTCCATCGACGGCGAAGCAGGTACTGACATTTTTTAATGGTCAAATGTGTTTTTAGAACTTTACCTATATATATGTGAACTTTTAAAATCTGTATATATGTCAACTTATAAATTTAGAGTATGGATATATATGTTGTAATCATTCTCTAAGTTAATGATGTAAAATGGATATATATGTTGTATTCATTCTCTAAGTTAATGATGTAAATCCTATTGAATTTGGTTTATATATTATGGTTGGTTTGATGGTGGATGTGGGTACGTACGAGCTTTGCATTTGAACTGTTTTATTGGTATTATGAGATCAATGTACAACTATGGTCCTTGTAGAATATTAACAATCTAGTGTGAGAGTATGAAACGTTCAAGTCTTAACTAGATGAATATGATAATTTTATGGAAATAATATAATATGATTTGAATATATGTAAAGGTCCTATATGTTAATATCCTCAGCAAATTATATATGTTAATATATATCTCACATAATTACCATGGCAAAAATGAAGCGCATCTGCTCATGTCTGTTCATGTATTTAACGTCAACATTGATTGCTCTGTGGAATAAATTTTTGTTTTTTTTTATATGCATTTTTTGCTAATTAACTTCATCATCGTTTTACCTTTTTTGTTATATCATTTGTTTAGGGTTTTAGGGTTTTATATCATTTACTGTGTTAGACTCAACAACTAAGTTGGGTGAATATTTTGACATTTTTCATTTTAATTCACATAGTGAATATTGTTTGGTGATTGTTTGTTTTTATCGTTTGCAGGTGATGGAGCTCATGGAGAGTATGGTCAATAATCAGCATTTTTCCGTTTGGTTCGCCATTCATACTTGTATAAAAGTTACTTTGTTGATGTAATTATATTTATGATATCTGTTTTGATGATAACAGAGATAGTTTTTTGGTAATTGTGGTTCGTTAATTAGTGGCACTTGGTATATATGTTATTTTGTATGTGTTAAGACCTATTAGGATATGACTTAATTATGTTATTTGTATACATTGATGGAAAAATAGCTAGAATTATTTGCAATGACTGATGGATAAATTGTTTATCAGGTAAATTGTAATCCAAAATTCGGGTATAGTCCCGAAAACCCTAAAAATAAAAAAACAGGGGGGGTGGAAAAAAAACTAGAAAAACTGGCCAAAATTTCTGACGTGTCAAATTGTGACACGTCAGAAAAAATTCTGACGTGTCAAACGTGACACGTCATAAAATATTCTGATTGACACGTCAGAATATTTCCTGACGTGTCACGTTTTGACACGTCAGAAAAATTCTGACGCTTCAAATTTAACACGTCAGAATTTTTTCTAACGTGTCATAATTCAACAGGTCAGAACCTTCTGACCTATCAAAATTAAAACGTCAGAAAATAATTTCTGACGTGTCAAGTTTCAACATGTCAGAAATTTCTGACGTGTTGAAACTTGACACATCAGAAATTTTCCATTTCTGACTCTTATAATGTTCACGCGCGAAACTCGTCAAAAAGGCCCCGTCAGGAACGTTTTCTGACGTGTCAAACTACCTGACACGTCAGAAAATGTGCATCAGAAAAAATACTTTTTTTTGTAGTGTGTGAGAGAGAAAGCACAAGTCAACAATATGGGATGCCATACTGCTGTGGGGCCCACGGTAAGGTTGATGAATAAATTCAAGTCACATAATCTGACAAATCTCCACCTTGACTTGAATTTCATCAAGTCTTCAACACAAATCTCCTCAAGACGTCTCCTCCAACACCCCTAAGGGTAATTACAAACTACAAACACCAATCAAGCCCAAGCAATGCTTGAACTTGAGGATCGGAAGTGGCTTAGTCAACATGTCTACTAGATTTTCCGCCGTAGCAATTTTCTTCACTATGATATCACCTTGTGTCACGGCCTCCCGAAGAAAATGATATCTGACATCAATGTGTTTGGTTCTCTCATGATACATTTGATTTTTGGTCAAATGTATTGCGCTCTGCCTATCACAAAATACAACAGTCTCATCCTGCTGCAAACTCAGATCACTAATCAAACCTCTGAGCCAAATTGCTTCTTTCACTGCCTCTGCTGTTGCCATATACTCTGCCTCCGTAGTGGACAAAGTAACCGTCGACTCTAAAGTTGCTTTCCAACTAATGGCACACCCCGAGAGAGTGAAAACAAAACCTGTCAGAGATCTTCTTTTATCCAAATCACCAGCATAATCTGAATCAACATAACCAGTGACACTGGAACTGATACCACTGCCTTTATCATAGACCAAACCAACATCTGTAGTGCCCCGTAAATAATGGAGTATCCATTTCACTGCCTGCCAGTGAACCTTGCCCGGATTCGCCATGTAGTGACTAACAACACTAATTGCCTGTGAAATATCTGGACGAGTGCACACCATAGCATACATGATGCTTCCAACTGCACTGGAGTAAGGAACACGCGACATGAACTGCTCCTCCTCCTCACTCTGTAGCGCTGACGCTGCTGAAAGTCTGAAATGAGCTGGAAGTGGAGTACTCACTGGTTTAGAATTATGCATACCAAAGTGTTCAAGTACTTTCTCAATGTACTTTTTTGTGACAAGTACAACTTTCCCGCTTTTCTATCCCTATGAATCTCCATACCAAGGATTTTCTTCGCAACACCCAAATCCTTCATTTCAAACTCATCACTCAACATAGATTTCAATCTCTTAATCTCCAACATGCTTTTAGCAGCAATAAGCATGTCATCCACATAGAGTAACAAATAAATAAAAGAACCATCAAACAATTGCCTGTAATACACACATCTGTCATAGCTACTTCTTGTGTAACCATGTCCGATCATAAAGTTGTCAAAGCGCTTGTACCACTGTCTTGGAGATTGTTTTAAACCATACAAATACCTCCTCAACTGACAAACATGATCTTCTTTACCTTCAGCAATGAACCCTTCTGGCTGATGCATGTAAATTGTTTCCTCAAGCTCACCATGCAGAAATGCAGTTTTCACATCAAGTTGCTCAAGTTCCAAATCATTTGGAGCAACCATGGCAAGCAAAACATGAATAGAACTATGTCTCACAATAGGAGAGAAAACTTCATTGAAGTCCATACCTTCTCTCTGACTATAGCCATTTGTTACCAAACGTGCCTTGTGATGAGTGTCAAATATTGTATATTTGGGCTCCTTAACTTATGTTTGTTAAGCTCTTAGCTGTGTTAATTTCTGATGTTTTTGGTTAGTTTTGGTGTTTTAGTGATTTGCAGGTTGTTAAGAGAGAAATGTGGCTTTAAGGTGATATTCGCAACTCATTTCATTAATTCTGGGGCTTCATGGAGCATTGGCAGCAAATCGGGATCGAGCGATGATTCGCACTCGATGAGTCCCACTAAAAAGGCTATATCTAGAGTTGTATAGCTCGGATTGAGGCGATCTTGGTGTCATTGGAAAGCTAACTCAAATATCTACAAATTCATATTTCACAGGAGTAGGCTAATTCTGGATGGAAGTGTGCTCGAGCACACGTTTAGTGCGATCGAGCGCACTCGCGCCCTGTACAGCAGGAAACTTGTTGCACGAGTGCGATCGAGCACACCTACAGTGCGATCGAGCGCACTCGGCCAACCTGGCAACACCAAAACCATAAAATTAGCTTATAAATATCTTTCTTTTCCATTGTAAACATACGGAGACGCGCCGGGGGCGCCGTTCTTGGTCGTTTTTCGTGTTTTCTGGGTTTTTGTAGCTTGGAACTCGAATTCTTTTGTAAGTTTTTAATTTTAATGAAGTAATTTAGTTTCTTTATGATTTCTTTTGTCATGAGAGACTAATTCTTCAACTAAGGTTGAAGATGAAGCCTCGTCATTGATAAACATACATGTTCTTGTCGTTTTATACATACAATTAGACTATTTTATGAAAGTGTTGTTCAAAAGGCAATTCAACAATTTGATTAAGTTTAATTGATTAAATGTTAGTTTTCTACTCATGCTTAATTTAATATTCGTTGTGTTTCATCTGGGGGTACATCGAATGATTGGATTGAGACTAATATCCATTATGATCTACAGATACAGTGGATAATTTGATCTCAATTAGATATTCGTTGTGATTCTTTTAACGGATGGATTCATCGAATGATTTAATTTGCATGTTTACAACTTTTGAACAATGTATTTGGATTGACTATTATATGCATAAAATGCAAGACATGTTGTTTGATTTGACGAGGGGCATTCGGAAACCTTAGTAATTTGCCATTACTTATTTTTAAATTGTTTGGTTTAGTTTATGATTTTGCACGACACAATTACAAAAATCGGAACTAGGTTAAAATAGGATTAGTTTAGATAAGAATTAGTTTTCATGACATGACTCCCTGTGGATTCGACCTCGCACTTGCACACACACTTTACTGCACACGACTCGTGCGCTTGCGAGTACAATTAAATTTGTACACCACCTTGAACCTTGCAACCAACAGTTTTAGCGCCTTTAGGCAATTTCACCAATTCCCATGTTTGGTTCTTATGAAGAGAACCAATCTCCTCATTCATGGCAACAACCCATTGAGCAGACTCACTACTTGTGACAGCTTCTGAGTAAGTGAAAGGCTCCAACACTGTAGTGTCCTCTGCCACAGTAAGTGCATATGCTACCAAATCTGCATAGCCATATCTTTGAGGTGGCCTAATCTGCCTCCTCTGAATACTGGTATCTTGCTCTTCTTATGGATCATCATCATCAGAACTGGAATCATGAACATCTGTAACAAGCTGATCTTGAGTGTTATCTCGCACCCTCTGTGAAGCTTCCACCTGAACTAGAACCCTGCTCTTTTCCTGCAGAAACAATAGACTCCTTTCTCGGGTGAAGCATGGGAGATTCATCAAATACAACATCTCTACTGACTATAAACTTAGGTGATTTAGGATCAGAACACCACAATCTATATCCCTTCACCCCATCCGCATAGCCTAGAAATATACATTTCTTTGACCTAGGCTCAAGCTTACCATCATTCACATGACAATATGCAGGACAACCAAAAGTTTTTAAAAATGAATAATCAGCAGGAGTACCAAACCATACCTCATAAGGAGTTTTACAATCAATGGTTGTTGATGGAGAATGGTTGACCAAATAGCAAGCAGTATTGACTGCCTCAGCCCAAAAATCTCTAGACAACCCGGCATTTGAAAGTAAGCAACGCGCTCTCTCCAAGAGAGTCCTGTTCATCCGCTCAGTGACCCCATTTTGCTGTGGAGTATAACTAACTGTGCGATGTTTAGCGATGCCTTCATCCTTGCAAAATTTATTAAATTCACCACCACAAAATTCCATGCCGTTGTCTGTTCTGAGTCGCCTGATTTTCTTCCCAGTCTGATTCTCAATTAATGTCTTCCATTGCTTGAAAGTGACAAACACATCACTTTTCTTCTTCAAAAAAATGCACCCAGACTTTTCTTGAATAATCATCAATAAATGTAACAAAGTATCGAGCACCACCCTTTGATGGAACCTGAGAGGGACCCTATAGATATGAATGGATATAATCCAATGTACCATTTGTTCTGTGGATGCCTGTACTGAACTTGACTCTGCACTGTTTCCCGAACACACAATGCTCACAAAAGTCAAGAGATCCTGTTTTCTAGTCACAAAGCAAACCCCGTTTGCTTAGGATTGTCATACCCCTCTCACTCATATGACCCAACCGCATATGCCATAACCGGGTAGTGTCTGAATCTGGATCATCTGAAGAAGACACAGCAGTTGAACCTGTTACCGTACTACCTTGAAGAAAGTAGAGGCCATCAACCTTGTTACCTTTCATTATAACCAATGAGCCTTTGATAACCCGAATGACTCCACCTTCACCAGAATACTTGTATCCAAGGGAGTCCAAAGTGCCCAATGAAATAAGATTTTTCTTCAAATCTGGTATATGTCGAACATTCGTCAAAGTCCTTATAATCCCATCATGCATCCTAATTCTGATTGTACCAATACCAACAATCTTGCAGGCGACATTATTTCCCATCAAGACTGAACCACCATTGACTGAATCATAGGTAGTAAACCAATCCCTTTTAGGAGACATATGAAATGTACAAGTAATATCAAGGACCCACTTGTCATTAGAACAATCATTAGAAACGGTAACTGCAAGGACAAGGTCTGAACCCTTAGAATTTCCTTCCACAACACCAGCCACAGAAGATGAACTTTGCTTGTCACCTTCCTCTTTATTTTTCAACTTCGGATACTCCGATTTATAATGCCCATACCTTTTACAGTAGTAACACTTTACTTTCTTCTTTGACCTGGACTGCGATCGACCTCTTGATTTACCTTTACCCGAATCCCTCTCACTAGATCGACCTCTAAAATTAGAAGAATTTTCTGAACAACCCTTAACAAATAAACCATCTGCCTGATTATCACTACCTTTACTATTCAATCTTGTCCTCAACTCTATAGAATTCAAAGCAGATTTAACATCAGCTAAGGAGATAGTATCTCTACCGTACTACATTGAATTAACAAAATTATCAAAGGCATCCGGTAGTGAACATAACAAAATCAGGGCTTGATCCTCATCATCTACTTTAATATCAATATTTTTCAGATCCAAAATAATTCTATTAAAGTCATCAAGATGATCACAAAGAGCTATACCTTCTTTCTTCTTGAGGGTATATAACCGTTGCTTCAAATACAATCGGTTAGTGAGGGATTTCTTCATATACAAGCTCTCCAGCTTCTTCCAAAGTCTAGCGGCTATTTCTTCATCGGCAACTTCTCTTAAAACTCCATCTGAAAGAGACAACAAAATTGCACTGTGGGCTTTTTCTTCAAGTTCCTTCATTTCCTCCGTTGATGATGTTGATGGCACCTCGCCATCCAAAATCTTCGCCAAGCCTTGTTGTCGTAACAAAGCTCGCATCTTGATGCGTCAAAGGCTGAAACTATTCTAACCATCAAACTTCTCTACTTCAAATTTTGCAGTAGCCATCCCGCAAAATAAATTCCCGAACTCTGATACCAGTTTGTTGTGGCAAATGCAAATCCAAGATCACCAAAGAAGTAGAAAAGTACAGAATAGAAAAATTAACACAACCACACAAGACACTAAGATTTAAGTGGTTCACCTTAACAAGCCTACATCCACTGGCGGAGACGATCCAGGACAAATTCACTAACAAATGAGTGGAGTATAAAGAATAGTACAAACAAAACCACTCAAACCCAAAAGCCCAATACACCCCAATCTCACTCAAAAGAGAATTAGATACAAAAGAGAAAAATATTCTCTAAAATTCTCTAAGCTTTTCAGCATTCCAAAAGTGAGATAAAATTGAAGCAAAATGGTGTATTTCTTCTTCTCTCTACAAAACAAATCTCTCTCTCTCTCGGCAAGCTTTTCTTCTTTTTTTTTTTTTTTTTTTTTTATTCTTCTAAAGCTGCTGCCTCTCCTCTTCCTTGATGACCGAATGGCTTCCATAATAAACAATAAGGCATTTTTCTCAAAGCTTCTAGAAGAAGCTCAATGAATGGAGAAGCAAAATGGACGTGTGAGAGAGAAAGCACAAGTCAACAATATGGGATGCCATAGTGCTGTGGGGCCCACAGTAAGGTTGATGAATAAATTCAAGTCACATAATCTGACAAATTCCTACGTGTCTCTTTAGACTCAATAGTCCCAAAAGTATCACAGCCGACTGCGGTTAACTTATTCTTCGTATCTGAGAGGGGAAAATTGAACACTATGTGCTCCGGATCCTTGATGCAATCACGGGCTATGGGGGTTGAGACTTGCAGCTCATGACTATCCAATGATATGTTTAGGACCTTTAGATTGCTGGGGCTCAAAAAGAAGGATCCAGGCAACAGTCCTTGCTTGTTCCAAATGGGTAGGGGATTTGAAGCGATCCACATGTTCTGATGCACATTGAATTGGCTTCTGATGTTGATGTTGCTAAAATAATAGCCCCAAGTAGCAGTTGTTGTTGCAAAAGTCTTCCAAGCAAACCCATCACTTGACTCTTCTGTGGCCTAGCATTTTGTTAAACTTTAGTCTATTATATATTTTAGAGTTGGAAAAGATCATATTATAACCATATTCTATTGTATACAAAACCCCCTAGGCCCTAGCTAAGTTAGTTTTGTTCAACAATCCATTATATTTTTATTTTTATTTTTTTGGTGCAAAGCATACACAATCTAGTTTAAAAATTTACAATGTCGGTATCTCATGTTTCACCCATTTAATCATACATGGCATGGTCATGGGTCTCGAATAACCTACAGCCATGCTTTTTTTTTTTTTTCTTAAAGGGACAGTCTGAGCTTTTAACCAAAAAGGGGCTGAATATGAGATACCTACATTGTAAATTTTTTAATTTTAACGTTATGATTGCAAAACTACTTATGCTTCGAGGCTAAAAGTGAAGTTTCCTTTTTTTTTTTGAGAAGCATGGCCGATGAAAAACATCTCTAGCAGATTTTCATAGTTCAATTATTTAGCAAATGAGAACACAATTAAAGAATGTATTGAAGATATAATTAAAACATGAGTTGCAGATTCTTACCTTTCTTGGCCTGCAGTGTTCAATATGTGACCCATGATGAGCAAATTCAACTCCTATGGTGGGCTTTGAAATTCTTGAAAGAAGATTTGATTTCCCAATTCCCAGAGTCTCCAATTAATAAGAACAGCCTTGAGCAGTTAATCACACTCTTCATCAAATGGAATCAGCCATGGGCTATTTCTTTTACTCTCAATCTCTTCAAAAAAAGCAACAAAAAAAAAGAAAGAAAGAAAGAAAATTTTGCAAGAGAAACTCGTTGAAAAAGATTACTAGAAAAGAGAAAGTATTGAGGCATGGTGGTAAGTCATGGTCTAATTATATTTATACAAGTTTCAAACCGAGCACCATTGTTTCTTAAGGGTATTGAGTGTTTACATGCATTTGAAAACCTTGATAAAGACATCATGGATGGCTCTTGAAGTTGTCAAGAATGGGTGTCATCAACGAACTAGGAAAATCCACGTGGAAATAATCCAGTTAAAGGATAGATAACTTGTAATGCTGCATATGTTCTTCCAATTGATTTATATTAATTTCAATTTAAGTGCTTTAATTCATTTAAGAGTTCCTGTGGCATATTTTTTTTTAGGGTATTGATAAAGACATCATGGCTGTTTCTGTTTCCATGACGTTGTCATGAATAATTGGGTGCATGTCATTAACGAAACCAGGAAAATCCACCTAGAGATAAACCAGTTAAACGAAACCCCATTTGTTCTTCCTATTTTTTTTTCTTTATGCTTATATGGAATTTTTTATTGGGCATTCCTCACACCGTGATATACACACATCTCATTGGTTTATTTTTTTATTATTTTTAATTTTTTATTGACAACAAATCAAAGAATAACAAAACTCTCCAGCCAACACGCTGGACCACCCGATGCTATACAAAGAACACAACTATCCAGAGTACAAATGAACAAACCAACCCATTTAGTCAATACAATATGCCCGAATTGTTAGATATAGCTATATTTCAAAGAAACTAATAATGCGGAAATAATAAGATAGTGATACAGAGATTTATGTGGTTTGGTCTATGACCTATGTTTATAGGATAAAGCCCTAAAGCTGTTGGGAGAAACAACAATACACAAAACTCCCTCTTTGTGTGAATCTATAGGGAACTATAAAATAGAGCAATATATATGCAGAAAATATATATCCAAACACCATAAGCACAAGACACAATATTTTCTACGTGGAAAAACCTTCTCGGTGTGAGAAAGAAAAAACCATGGGACAGTAGTCCACCCAAACAATTCCACTATCAACAATAATGGGAATACATGAGTCTTCTCTAGTCTCAACTAGAGGCGTACAATTAGCAACTATCTTCAAGAAATACAATTCCTTGGCATGAATCAACTTCTACAAGAATTAGAAAAAGATTTCATCAAAAACAGAGGCTACTGTTCACAGGCTCAAAAACTGATATAGCATACTCAAAATCCAATCTCCACCATTCATAATGAAGAGTCACGTGTCATGAACATCCCTACAAATTTTTAGTACAATCGGACAATAAATGCTTGTCGATCAGAGCTGTTGATCAAGGCTGGACGGAATTTCGAGATTCTGGTTTTTGAAGCTATTTCCCTCTCTTTCTCTGGTGGCTGTTTGTATCTTTTTCTTTTTCTTATTATACTCTCTTTGCAATAACAAAGGGTATTAGGTTTAGCAAGCCCTATTCCAAATAGGCCTTTCCATATGGGTTTAATAAAAACACACATGGGCTACACAAGTTTGGGCCATCCTCCACTTAAGAGGGAAACCCAAACCAACAAATCTCCCCCTTCCCGACTAGGTGGAGGGATTCGCCATCCCAGCGATCGAGCGACAAGTCTTAAGCTTCTCCTTTGCTAGAGCTGTCGTTAACATATCAGAGCCATTATCGTTGGTGTGAATTTT
>NC_081546.1:22495667-22517658 GCF_901000735.1 Corylus avellana
ATCCGGACCGTAAAAAGTGGAAACCAAAGAAATATAAGCCAAAATATGATGCTACACGCAGTTCATATATCAAAATTTGTTAACTTAACATTAATTCCAGTAATATCTTGTTGCTATTTGTCTTATTGTTTGGTTAATGCATTCTAGGGATCACATTAATGCATGCTATTGTTTATGTTCTTTTTATGAAGATTTTTGTTTATGTTGTTTTTTGGTACAGTAGTTACTGTTTTGAATTATGATGGATTGAAAAGTATTGGAGTATGAGGTGGATATCATGGTCATGGTCATTATTGTGTCTAATTATATGAATACTAGAATGCTTAGCATGAAATTGTTTTGTCTTAATGTTTGGTTAATGCATTATAGGTATCCTAGCATGTACCGCAGGCAGAAGCAAAAGCGGGGTCGTCACAGCCTTGTGTTCGTACACGTAGGGCGACTTAGTCACAGGTTAAACCGATACTTTTTAAAATACACATTTCATATACCTATGTAATATGTTGTTGAATAGTAACTAAGTAATATTTTATGAACCGTAGGTGGAAGCAGAAGCAGGGTTGTCACAGCCTCGTGTTCGTACACATAGGGCCACTAAGTCACAAGTAAAACCGATAGGTTTTAGAATACACATTTCATATACATGTCTAATATGTTGTGTAATAGTAACTAAGTAATATTTCATGAACCGCAGGCAAAAGCAGAAGCGGGGTCGTCACATCCTCGTATTCGTACACGTAGGATGACTCAGTCACAAGTAAAACTGATACTTTTTAGAATACGTATTTCATATACATGTGCAATATGTTGTGCAATAGTAACTAAGTAATATTTCATGACCCGCAGGTGAAAGCAGAAGCGGGGTAGTCACAACATAATAGTACACGTAGGGCTACACGTGTACTAAGGAGCCAAGGATGTAGTGTTGCGCAATGATGCTTGTCTTAACTAACCTAGATGATGTTAGTGATGTCGTCTTAACTAGCTTGGAGTTCATTGTGTTCAACACTAATCACATTTCCCACTACTTTTGTTTAAGACGTTATTTTTTTATTGTAGTGGATGAATGTAATATGCCACAATTTATGACAATAGTGGCGCTTTTGTTACAACCTGCAAAAAAATGATGTTGTTTTTGTACTGAGTATGTATGCAATCTATAATTTTGGCACAATACGTCATGTTGATGAATTCATTCATGCCTCTATTCTAAGTTCTTGTATACAAATTAAGTTTGACATACAAGTTATATAACGAATCACTACAAAAAAATATGTGTTTTTTGACGTGGCAAACAGTAACTTATGTTTGCCACGTCAAAAGCTTTTGACGTGTGAAATTGCGCACGTCAAAAAAATTTTTGTTGACGTGTCTTCTTTTACACGTCAAAAGTTTTTTGACGTGTCAATTCCACACGTCAAAAACCTTTTTTAATAAAAAAAAATATTAACAATAATTTTGATATAAACAAATATGCATTAACAAACAATTAATGTTAATTGGCATAAAAAATTAATTTTTATTGTCATTAGTATAAATTATAGTTTATTATCATTAGTATATATGTATGCATGCGTAAATTGATCAGTCTAGTAATATTAATATGATAGCTACCCATATTATTTTTATAAAAATATATAAAACATACTTGTTACATTTATTTTATAAGACCTGCAAACCTCATATGAATTCGACAAACACAACATATGCGGGCGGTTAGTTGATACATTTAATTATATATCTATACATCTAGAATATTAATTTGTTTATTTATTTATTCTCTAATTAATTTTAATTGGAGAGAATAAATATATATATATATATATATATGATAGAGTAAATACTATTTTAATAACATTTAAATAAATAAAATTTTATGAAAATAGTTTAAATAAGATAATATATATATATATTATAAGTTTTTGACGTGCCATGTTTGGCACGTCAAAAACTTTTGACGTGTCATGCATGGCACGTCAAAAACTTTTGACGTGTCAAGCATGACACGTCAAAAACTTATATTAATTTTAATTATATATATATATATATATAAAATAATTTTAATTATGATATAAAAAAATATGTAATAAACAACACTTAATGTTAATTGGCATAGAAAATTAATTTTGATTGGATAGGAAAATTATATATAGTTTATCATATTAGTATAAATGAAGTTGGTATATATATATATTTATATGATGTATGCTTAAATTGATCAGTCTATTAATATTAATATGATAGCTACACATATTATTTTTCTAAAAATATATGGGTCATACTCGATACATTTATTTTATAAGACCTGCAAAACTCATATGAACTCGACAAACACAATATATGCGGCCGGTTAGTTGATACATTTAATTATATATCTATACATCTAGAATATTAATTTGTTTATTTATTTATTCTCTAATTAATTTTAATTGGAGAGAATAAATATATATATATGATAGAGTAAATACTATTTTAATAACATTTAAATAAATAAAATTTTATGAAAATAGTTTAAATAAGATAATATATATATATATTATAAGTTTTTGACGTGCCATGTTTGGCACGTCAAAAACTTTTGACGTGTCATGCATGGCACGTCAAAAACTTTTGACGTGTCAAGCATGACACGTCAAAAACTTATATTAATTTTAATTATATATATATATATCAAAAATAATTTTAATTATGATATAAAAAAATATGTAATAAACAACACTTAATGTTAATTGGCATAGAAAATTAATTTTGATTGGATAGGAAAATTATATATAGTTTATCATATTAGTATAAATTAATTGGTATATATATATATATGATGTATGCTTAAATTGATCAGTCTAGTAATATTAATATGATAGCTACACATATTATTTTTCTAAAAATATATGGGACATACTTGATACATTTATTTTATAAGACCTGCAAAACTCATATGAACTCGACAAACACAACATATGCGGCCGGTTAGTTGATACATTTAATTATCTATACATCTAGAATATTAATTTGTGTATTTATTTATTCTCTAATTAATTTTAATTGGAGAGAATAAATATATATATGATAGAGTAAATACTATTTTAATAAAAGTTAAATAAAAAAAATTTATAATAAATTTAAATAAGATTGCTCCATATATATATATATATATATTATAAGTTTTTGACGTGCCACACATGGCACGTCAAAAATATTATATATTTATAATATTTTTATAATATATTATAAATTCATTATATTATATAATTAAAAATATAATATAATGAATCATATTATTTTTGTTTTATTATAATTATATATGAAATTATATATATATATATATTAAATCAGAAATATACATATATAAATAAAATATATTTTTTATTAGTCTTTTGACGTGCCATGCATGGCACGTCAAAAGGCTAATAAAAGTTATTATTTTAAATTCTTTTAATTATATATATCACACATATCGTTTATAGAGATAGAGTTTTTGACGTGCTGGGTTTTGGCACGTCAGAAATTATTACTGTTTCAATTTTTTTTTTTTTTTTTTTTTTTTTTTTTTTTTTTTTTTTTTTTTTTTTTTAAATCTGGTTTATTTTTGACGTGTAACTTTTAGCACGTCAAAAATTTTTGACGTGCTAAATGTTAACACGTCACTAAAAAAAAAGCGGGATTTTTAACTTTTTTCCCTCTTTTTCCTATCTTCTTTCCCTCTTTTTTTCCCTTTATAATTCTTTTATATCTTTGGTCCTTTCTCTCATTTCCAGACTCAACTCTCTCTCTCTCTCTCTCAATCTCCTAGCTTCTCTGCAGTGAGTAACTCCCTCTAGGGAAGAAGAAAAAAGAAGAAAAATCAAAAGGAGAAGAAGTAGATCACAAAAAAAAAAAAAAAAAGGAAAAGAGAAGAAGAAGAATAGAAGATAAGAAGATTTTTTGGGTTTGGGTTTTTGATTTTTCAGGTTAATTTTTTTATTTGGTTTTTGATTTTTGAAGATTTTTTGGTTTTGAGTTTTTGAAAATGAAGGAAAGAAGAGAGAGTAAGAAAATGGAGAAAAGAAGAAAGAAGAGAGAGAGTAAGAAAATGGAGAAAAGAAGAGAGGGAGAGAGCTGGGGGGGGGGGGGGGGTAACCAAAATGGAGAAAAGAGAAAAGAAGAGAGGAGAGAGCTGACCATATAATTTTAATTGAAAAATAATTTAAATTTTTTAATTTTAAAAAAAAAATTAATTAAAATATTTTTTTAATGGCCAAAATTTTTGACGTGGCAAAACTGACACGTCAAAAAAATTTTGACGTTCTAAAATTCAGCACGTCAAAAATATTTTTGACGTGGCAAAATTGACACGTCAAAAATGTTTTTGACGTGGCAACACTACCACGTCAAAAATATTTTTTTTGACGTGTTACTCCCGACACGTCAAAAGTTTTTGACGTGTTACTGTAGACACGTCAAAAACCCCAATTTTTTGACACCTACCCTTTTAACGGTCGATAAACGTCAAAAACGACGCGTCAAAAGAGGTTTTTGACGTGTCAATACCATTGACACGTCAAAAACCCCTAGTCAAAAACTAGCCCCATTTTTGTAGTGACGTGTGAGAGAGAAAGCACAAGTCAACAATATGGGATGCCATAGTGCTGTGGGGCCCACAGTGAGGTTGATGAATAAATTAAAGTCACATAATCTGACAAATTCCTACGTGTCTCTTTAGACTCAATAGTCCCAAAAGTATCACAGCCGACTGCGGTTAACTTATTCTTCGTATCTGAGAGGGGAAAATTGAACACTATGTGCTCCGGATCCTTGATGCAATCACGGGCTATGGGGGTTGAGACTTGCAGCTCATGACTATCCAATGATATGTTTAGGACCTTTAGATTGCTGGGGCTCAAAAATGGTGTCGAGTTGGTACAAGTGATGAGAAAAGAAGGATCAAGGCAACAGTCCTCGCTTGTTCCAAATGGGTAGGGGATTTGAAGCGATCCACATGTTCTGATGCACATTGAATTGGCTTCTGATGTTGATGTTGCTAAAATAATAGCCCCAAGTAGCAGTTGTTGTTGCAAAAGTCTTCCAAGCAAACCCATCACTTGACTCTTCTGTGGCCTAGCATTTTGTTAAACTTTAGTCTATTATATATTTTAGAGTTGGAAAAGATCATATTATAACCATATTCTATTGTATACAAAACCCCCTAGGCCCTAGCTAAGTTAGTTTTGTTC
Source organism: Corylus avellana (assembly GCF_901000735.1). NCBI lineage: Eukaryota > Viridiplantae > Streptophyta > Magnoliopsida > Fagales > Betulaceae > Corylus > Corylus avellana. The sequence goes on from NC_081546.1 coordinate 22,500,878, forward strand.
AACAATCCATTATATTTTTATTTTTATTTTTTTGGTGCAAAGCATACACAATCTAGTTTAAAAATTTACAATGTCGGTATCTCATGTTTCACCCATTTAATCATACATGGCATGGTCATGGGTCTCGAATAACCTACAGCCATGCTTTTTTTTTTTTTTCTTAAAGGGACAGTCTGAGCTTTTAACCAAAAAGGGGCTGAATATGAGATACCTACATTGTAAATTTTTTAATTTTAACGTTATGATTGCAAAACTACTTATGCTTCGAGGCTAAAAGTGAAGTTTCCTTTTTTTTTTTGAGAAGCATGGCCGATGAAAAACATCTCTAGCAGATTTTCATAGTTCAATTATTTAGCAAATGAGAACACAATTAAAGAATGTATTGAAGATATAATTAAAACATGAGTTGCAGATTCTTACCATTCTTGGCCTGCAGTGTTCAATATGTGACCCATGATGAGCAAATTCAACTCCTATGGTGGGCTTTGAAATTCTTGAAAGAAGATTTGATTTCCCAATTCCCAGAGTCTCCAATTAATAAGAACAGCCTTGAGCAGTTAATCACACTCTTCATCAAATGGAATCAGCCATGGGCTATTTCTTTTACTCTCAATCTCTTCAAAAAAAGCAACAAAAAAAAGAAAGAAAGAAAGAAAATTTTGCAAGAGAAACTCGTTGAAAAAGATTACTAGAAAAGAGAAAGTATTGAGGCATGGTGGTAAGTCATGGTCTAATTATATTTATACAAGTTTCAAACCGAGCACCATTGTTTCTTAAGGGTATTGAGTGTTTACATGCATTTGAAAACCTTGATAAAGACATATCATGGATGGCTCTTGAAGTTGTCAAGAATGGGTGTCATCAACGAACTAGGAAAATCCACGTGGAAATAATCCAGTTAAAGGATAGATAACTTGTAATGCTGCATATGTTCTTCCAATTGATTTATATTAATTTCAATTTAAGTGCTTTAATTCATTTAAGAGTTCCTGTGGCATATTTTTTTTTAGGGTATTGATAAAGACATCATGGCTGTTTCTGTTTCCATGACGTTGTCATGAATAATTGGGTGCATGTCATTAACGAAACCAGGAAAATCCACCTAGAGATAAACCAGTTAAACGAAACCCCATTTGTTCTTCCTATTTTTTTTTCTTTATGCTTATATGGAATTTTTTATTGGGCATTCCTCACACCGTGATATACACACATCTCATTGGTTTATTTTTTTATTATTTTTAATTTTTTATTGACAACAAATCAAAGAATAACAAAACTCTCTAGCCAACACGCTGGACCACCCGATCCTATACAAAGAACACAACTATCCAGAGTACAAATGAACAAACCAACCCATTTAGTCAATACAATATGCCCGAATTGTTAGATATAGCTATATTTCAAAGAAACTAATAATGCGAAAATAATAAGATAGTGATACAGAGATTTATGTGGTTTGGTCTATGACCTATGTTTATAGGATAAAGCCCTAAAGCTGTTGGGAGAAACAACAATACACAAAACTCCCTCTTTGTGTGAATCTATAGGGAACTATAAAATAGAGCAATATATATGCAGAAAATATATATCCAAACACCATAAGCACAAGACACAATATTTTCTACGTGGAAAAACCTTCTCGGTGTGAGAAAGAAAAAACCATGGGACAGTAGTCCACCCAAACAATTCCACTATCAACAATAATGGGAATACATGAGTCTTCTCTAGTCTCAACTAGAGGCGTACAATTAGCAACTATCTTCAAGAAATACAATTCCTTGGCATGAATCAACTTCTACAAGAATTAGAAAAAGATTTCATCAAAAACAGAGGCTACTGTTCACAGGCTCAAAAACTGATATAGCATACTCAAAATCCAATCTCCACCATTCATAATGAAGAGTCACGTGTCATGAACATCCCTACAAATTTTTAGTACAATCGGACAATAAATGCTTGTCGATCAGAGCTGTTGATCAAGGCTGGACGGAATTTCGAGATTCTGGTTTTTGAAGCTATTTCCCTCTCTTTCTCTGGTGGCTGTTTGTATCTTTTTCTTTTTCTTATTATACTCTCTTTGCAATAACAAAGGGTATTAGGTTTAGCAAGCCCTATTCCAAATAGGCCTCTCCATATGGGTTTAATAAAAACACACATGGGCTACACAAGTTTGGGCCATCCTCCACTTAAGAGGGAAACCCAACCCAACAAATCTCCCCCTTCCCGACTAGGTGGAGGGATTCGCCATCCCAGCGATCGAGCGACAAGTCTTAAGCTTCTCCTTTGCTAGAGCTGTCGTTAACATATCAGAGCCATTATCGTCGGTGTGAATTTTCTCAAGTGCTAGCAACTTGTCATTAAGAGTAGCTCTTATCCAATGGTATCTTACATCGATATGTTTTGATCTCGAATGAAATGAAGAGTTCGTAGCAAGGTGGATAGTACTCTAATTATCACAAAACAACACATATTGTTGTTGCTTGAAGCCAAGCTCCTGTATAAACTTTTTCATCCATAGCAACTCTTTACAACCTTCCGTTGATGCAATCAACTCTGCTTCAGTTGTAGAAAGTGCAATACATTTTTGTAACCTTGACTGGCAAGAAACAGCCCCTCTTGAGAAAGTGATCAAATAACCCGAAGTAGACTTACGGGTATCCACATCTCCTACCATATCAGAATCTGTATAGCCAACCAACATTCGTTTGCCACTCCCAAAGCTAAGACTCAACTTGGAAGTGCCTAACAGATATCTCATAATCCACTTTACTACATTCCAATGTTCTCTTCTTGGATCTGAAAGAAACCAGCTAACAACACCAACTGCATGGGCTATGTTTGGCCTCATACAAACCATTGCATACATCAAGCTTCCTACTGCTGAGGCATATGGAATTCCTTCCATATCTTCCTTCTCTTCATCTGTAGAAGGGCTTTGCTTTGTGCTCAACTTAAAGTGTGTAGCAAGAGGAGAGCTAACCACTTTAGTGTTGTTCAAGTTGAACCTCCCAAGAATCTGCTTTGCTAGCCTCAAGTCCTTCATTGCATTGCAAATGACTGACTTAACTGTTTCTTCAACCTATCAATTCTGGAAGAATTCATGCCAATAATCAATGTGTCATCAACATCAAGCAATAGAATAATAACATCATCATTAGGAAATTTTTGCCCAAAAACACAATGGATAGAAGTAGTATTCCTATAGCCTTGCTCCTCTATAATAGACTCAAACTTCTTATACCAGTGCCTGGGTGCCTGCTTCAAACCATAAAGACTTTTCTTAAGCCGACAGATATAGTCCTCTTTTCCTTTTACCCTGAAACCCTCTAACTATTTCATATAAATCTCTTCCTCCAAATCACCACGAAGGAAGACAGTTTTCACATCCATCTGTTCAATCTCTAAGTCTAGGCTAGTGGCTAAACCAAGAAATACACAAATGGATGACATCTTCACAACAGGAGAGAAAATCTCATCAAAGTCAATTCCTTTTCTCTGTCTGAACTGTTGTGCTAAATACTATCTAAATTAATAGATAATATTTAGTACGTTTTACTCACAAGTGCACAAGATCAAACGATAATATAGTACAGCAAGTACGAGATCGATCCCACGAGGATTGTTGATTTTGTTTTAGAAGTAATTAAAATACCAAAATTGTCACGAGATTGATATTGATAATAAGGAAAAGAAATAAAGATAAAGATAATGTAAAGATAGGGCTTTGATATCCACCACTAATTATACTTAGATAATATAACAATATGCCAATGATCCAATCATATTATGAATACTTAATGTTTGCCAACCTAAGGGTGTGGGCGTCTACTCCTTAAGCTATTGATTTTTCTAAGCAACGAATTAGGCATGAGTGTCTACTCTAATTCTTTTCCTTCTTAAAGGATTTAGCATGGGTGTCGACTCCTTAAGCTATTGATTTTTCTAAGCAACGAATTAGGCATGAGTGTCTACTCTAATTCTTTTCCTTCTTAAAGGATTTAGCAATATTGTCTACTAAGTTATTTTTTAAGAACGCATAAATCTGTAGAAATAGACAAACACATGCGGCCTAGGGCATGGGTGTCTACTCCCGGTTCCCCATGTTGATTAACCCAAGAACCCGGTGTGGATTTCTTTTGTTACTCTTATTAAACCCAGGACTCGATCATCTAAATTGATTTAATTAACTAATCCATAACACATGCATATAATGGCCAATCACATACATAGGAGGAATTCAAGAAAACATGAATTAATCAAGTTAAGCAACACAATATGATTATCACAAAGGTGCCAATATTGAAATTTTAAATAAATATAATTAAGGCTTCAATATAGCCATCCTTACGAGTTAGTTATACATAATTAAAATAAAACTAAAAAGAAAAGGGAAAGAAAGAACCGAAAACTGCTCCTAGAAGTAGCCTCCAATTCTTCTCCCCAAAGTTGTCTCCTTAAAATTGTGTGTTGAATTGTGAGGCTTAGAGGTCTATTTATAGGGCTTAGGAGAGTCCTAGAAGCCCTAGTAATCCTAGGAAATTCGAAGATTTAAGTCCTAGTCCAATTAGGATAAAGAAAACCTAAGTCCAAATCGGAATAGGATTCGTCCAGAATTGCATTCCTATCTTCCGTAGTGATTTTGGCATAGTGGCAGTCCGAATTAGGAAAATTATATTTCACAATGATTTGTATAATTTTGAGTTAGTTTTCCAATACCGCTTGAATCACCTCAATCGAATATTTGAGCTGAAAGTTATGGTTAAAATACGGAGATGTGTGCAGAATCCAAATTTGAATCCAATCCGATTTTGACTCCAATTTGAGAAATTCCGATTTAATCATTTCATTTATTTGATTAAACTTAACCACATCATATAGGTCATCTATTATGATTGGTTAAGCTTAACCATATCTTCTAGGTCTTCCCAATTTGTCCTTTAAGTTTGGAACTTCTCCGGAAACACTTTCTTTTCTTCCATGACCTATAAAACATAGAAAATACAAAAAGGAAATAAAATAACACAAACTAACAAAACTAAGGAATTAACAAATATAAGTTAAGGGCTAAAATATGAATATTTTGTCACTTAACATGAATCCCTTGACAACCAGTCTAGCTTTGTACCGTGTTCTTGTTGCCTTACCTTGTAAATCCACCAGTTTGTCAAAGCTTTCTTGCTCTTAGGCAACTTCACCAACTCAAAAGTGTGATTGTCATGCAATGACTACATCTCATCCTACATAACATCAACCCACTCTGACTTATGTTCATCTTCCATGGCTTCTGTATAACACTCGGGCTCTCCCCTGTCAGTTAGTAACTCGAACTCTTCTACAGAATACCGAGTGGAAGGATGTCGGTCTCTGGTAGACCTCTTGAGTGAAACATCTGATGGTATTTATGGTATTGGCAACTGATCATGTAACACCCCTGCTCCAAGTGGTATGATATTGTCCGCTTTGGGCCAAGCCTGCACGGTTTTATTATTGGGTTTACCCCCCCAAAAGGCCTCATACCATTTAGACAGAGTATATTCCATATAAACACATCATCTTTTCCATGCCCAGGCAATGTGGGATGTCACAAGTTCCCCTTCCACAAGAAAGCCAGGTATACTTGATCTTGTACATTCAGATGTCTATGGCCCTATGAAGATTAGAACACTTGCTGGTTGCCTTTACTTTGTGACCTTCATAGATGATCATTCAAGGAAGTTGTGGGTATATACCTTGAAAAGAAAAGATCAGGTATTGGATGTGTTTAAACAGTTTGAGGCCTTAGCTGAGAGACAAATTGGGAAGAAGCTGAGGTGCTTCAGAACAGATAATAGAGGAGAGTATTTGGGTCCTTTTGATGAATATTGTAGGCAATCAAGGTATTCGGCATCAAAGGATATATCAAAAGACTCCTCAGTTGAATAGCTTAGCTGAAAGGATGAACATAACACTAGTTGAAAGAGTAAGGTGCTTGCTGTCACAAGCACAATTGCCAAATTCCTTTTGGGGGGAGGCTTTGAGTACATCAGTACATGTTCTTAATCTCACACCATGTGTCCCTCTTCATTTTGATGTACTAGACAGGGTTTGGACTGGCAGAAATGTTTCTTATGATCATTTGTGCGTCTTTGGATGTAGGCATTTGTGCATATTCCCAAAGATGAGAGATCTAAACTGGATATGAAGACCCGACAATGTATCTTCTTAGGCTATAGCCTAGATGAATTTGGCTACAGATTGTATAACCTAATTGTGAATAAACTAGTGAGAAGTCGAAATGTTGTGTTAATGGAAGATCAAACCATACATGATATAGAGAAGACAAAAAAGGCAGTGCCTCAATACAGTGATGGTTTGATTGACTTGGATCCGGTTCCTTTGACAAATTTGCCAGTACAGGTTGAACATGGTGTTCAAAATAACCAGTAGGTTGAACATGATTTTCAAAATGACCAACAGGGTCTAGGTGATATTGATGTTCCTTTACAGGATGAGACTCATGATCTATGACGTCCCACATTGCCTAGGCATGGAAAAGATGATGTGTTTATATGGAATATACTCTCTCTAAATGGTATGGCCTTTTGGGGGGGTAAACCCAATAACAAAACCGTACGGGCTTGGCCCAAAGTGGACAATATCATACCACTTGGAGCAGGAGTGTTACATATGGTATCAGAGCCATAGCCCAGCTTGAGATGGGTGGAGCGTGCACAAGCCCACATGAGAGTCGCCAGCTAGGACGCTGGGTCTTAAGAGGGTTGATTGTGATGTCCCACATTGCTTGGGCATGGAAAAGATGATGTGTTTATATGGAATATACTTTTTTCAAATGGTATAAGGCCTTTTAAGGGTAAACTCAATAATAAAACCGTGTCAGCTTGGCCCAAAGTAGACAATATCATACCACTTGGAGTAGGGGTGTTACATTTATTGTGACGTCCCACATTGCCTGGACATGGAAAAGATGATGTGTTTATATGAAATATATTCTCTCTAAATGATATGAGGCCTTTTGGGGGGGGTAAACTCAATAATAAAACCGTGCGGGTTTGGCCGAAAGCGGACAATATCATACCACTTGGAGCAGGGGTATTACATATGGTATCAGAGCCATAGTCCAGCCTGAGATGGGAGGAGCGTGCATAAGCCCGTAAGAGTCCCCAGTTCTAAAAAGGGGTGATTTTGACGTCCCACATTGCCTGGGCATGGAAAAAATGATTTGTTTATATGGAATATACTCTCTCTAAATGGTATGAGGCCTTTTGGGGGGTAAACCCAATAATTAAACCGTGCGGGCTTGGCTCAAAGTGGACAATTTCATACTACTTGGAGTAGGAGTGCTACAGAACTCTTGAAGGAGACTCTGTTTTGCTTCCCTGCCAAACAATATGTGCACTTTTTCAAAGATGCTATCTTCATCCTAGATAGAAGATTCTTCTTGGCCAATATTGCCAAGCCTTTTCTCACTCATGAGGCAAGTCTCTTATGCCAGAACTCTACTAAAGGCTCATCATCCATTGCATTAATAATGTCTTTGGAGAGTTTTGCCTGCAGCATGTACAACGTAGAAAACTTTTGTGCTCAAGCAACAACCATAGCACCTCTAGTGAGCTTCCACTAACCATTACGAAAGGCGTTGCAATACCCATCATCATCAAGTTTACCTACAGAAATCAAGTTCAAACGGATGTCAAGAATATGCTTCACATCTCTAAGAACTAACTTCATGCCATTACTCATCTCCAAGCACACATCTTCAATACCAATGATTTTGGGCAAGCCATCATTGCCCATTTTCATTGTCCCAAAGTTACCAGCTGTATAGGACGTGAAGAAATCTTGTCGAGATGTAACATGAGTTGAGGCGCCACTATCAATCACCCAGCTGGTCTCATGGCATGCAAAATTAATAACATCATCATCATAAACAATGAAGAAGTCTCCAGAAGTAGTGGTGGCAACTCAATCATCATTCTTGCCATTGCCATTCTTTGTCTCCTTCCCTTTCTCTTTGTTCTCTCTCTTCAATTTTCTTCAACGCTTCATGATGTGCCCTTTCATGCCACAGTGATGACACTCAACATTAGCAAACCGGTTGGACTTGTTTTTGTATTTATCTCTATTCTTCGAACCTCTACTCTTGCTTCTCCCCCTTCTTTCTGTAACCAAAACCTCTGATTCTGAAGAGGATCCCTGTGATTTTCTTCTTATGTCTTCATTCAATACACTACTTTTAGCCAGATCCATATTGATTACACCATTTGCAGCTGAGTTAAATAATGACATTCTAAATGTCTCCCAAGAGTCTAGCAATGTACCAAGTAAACACAACCCTTGAACCTCATCATCAAACTTGATACCCATCCCAGCCAGCTAATTAATAATTCCTTGAAAAGGTTCAAGTGATCAGTTAAGGGAGTTCCATCTTGGTATCTCAAATACATCAACTACTTCATTAGAAACATTTTATTATTTCGTGTCTTACGAGCATACAACTTCTCAAGTTTGTTCTAAAGTGTGCATGCATGTGTCTCACCATTAATATGATTCAAAACATCATCATCTACCCACTGCCTGAGATATCCACAAACTTGCCTATGAAACAAAGTTCATTCTTCATCATATTTATTATCTGGCTTCTCAGAAGCAAACACAGGTAAATGGAATTGTTTCACATATCCTTTCTTGTATATATGGCCCTCCCAGTAAGAAAGACAAAACAGCTTTTTGGGACTCCTTTACCTTTGTTGGTGAAGGTTTTGTTAATCCTTGGCTTTGTATTGGTGACCTCAATTTTGTTCTTGATTAATCGGAGAAACAAGGAGGAAGGCATGTAGCTAGCTCCTTTAAATGTCCTTTCAAATAGTTTATCAATCAATTTGGCCTTATTGACCTTGGTTTTGATGGAAATCCCTTCACATGGTGTAACAATAGGCAAGGTAATGCCTCTATCAAAGAAAGGCTAGAAAGAGGTTTAGTATCCCTCAGCTGGATTCACCTGCACCTTGAATATTCTCTTATTCACCTCCCTGCCTCAAACTCTGACCATCATCCCATTTCTCTCAATACTACCTACCATTCTACCTTGCTGCCTAGGCCTTTCAGATTTGAAGAATTTTGGACAAGAGATCCCTCGTGTGGGTTTGTTATCAATGCTGCTTGGAATCAGCCTATTTCTAGTTCTCCTAGCTTCTACCTTAGCAAGAAATTGACTCACACAAAAGCCTCTCTCAAAAGATGGAACTCACTCCACTTTGGAAACATCCAGTCCAAGATAAAAGCCACTAAGCCTAAGATTGACCAGGTCCAACAGCTTTCTCCTAGCCCTAGCTCCTTCTCCATATAAGCTAACTTGAAGATTAACCTTGATGAACTTCTCATCAAAGAGGAGATTCTCTGGAAATCAAAGTCCAGAGAAGTTTGGCTTACCTGCACTAACCGTAACACTAAATTCTTCCACACTTCCACTATCATCAGAAGAAGATCCATTGCAGTAAATTTCTTTAAAACCAGCAATGGTGGTTGGGTTTTTGATAGAGTAGAAATTGGTGAAAATTTTGTTTCCCATTCTCCAACTTGTTCTCCTCCTCCTCTCCCCATATTGAAGAAGAACTTCTGGACCATTTCAGCCCTACCATATCTAAAGATGAAAACCTTTCTCTTTGCTCTATCCCCCTCGAAGCAGAGGTGATTCAAGCCATCTCAAGTCTTGGCTCTACCAAAGCCCTTGGTCCAGATGGTTTCACAGCCCTCTTTTACAAGAAATACTGGCCTACTGTTAGAAGAAAGGTGCAGGATTGTGTTTGGAACTTCTTCCAAAACAAGCAGCTGATCAGAGAGCAGAACGATACCTTCATTACTTTGATGCCTAAGCAAAATGGTTCTCACACAGTGAATCAATTCAGCCCCATAAGCCTCTGTAACATTGTTTACAAGATTATCTCCAAAATCCTAGCAAATCAGCTGAAGTGTTTGCTCCCCAAGATTATCACCCCTCTACAATCAGCCTTTGTTCCTGGCAGAAACATTCAAGACAACTCCATATTAGCTCATGAGCTCCTGCATTCTTTCAAGAATAAGAAAGGGAAAGGTGGTTTTATGTTCCTTAAAATGGATATGGAAAAGGCTTTTGATAAAATGGAATGGTCCTTGATTCTGACAGTCATGAAGAAGTTGGGATTCCATGCTACTTGGATTAGTTGGATTGAAACTTGCATCTCCTCCTCTTTCTCCATTCTTATTAATGGAAGCCCCTTTGGCAAGTTTTTTTCCTGAAAGAGGGTTGAGACAAGGTGATCCCCTTTCCCCTTTCCTTTTCATTTTGGGCTCAGAAGTTTTGTCAAGATTATTGTTTAGAGAAGAAAGCCTTGGCAACATAAAAGGAATGAAGATTGCCATAAGATCTCCAGCCATCCATCATCTCCTGTTTGCAGATGATCTACTTATTTTTGGAAAGGCCTCCTTGCTTGAAGCAAATACTATCAAATATTGTTTAGACAAATACTGTTCTTGGTCTGGTCAATCCATCAACACTTGCAAATCCTCTATCAGATTCAGCAAAAATACCAATTCCTCCAACTCCTCCTCCATCCTAAATATCCTTCCCTACAATTCTAACCCTTCCTGCTCCATTTATCTTGGGCTCCCAATTCTTATTGGTAGATCCAAACGTGTAGCCTGCCAAAGAATCTTAGACAAGGTTCAGAATAGAATTGAAGGTTGGAAAGCCAAGACCCTCTCCCAAGTTGGTAGGTTGGTGCTCATTAAAGCAGTGGCTGCAGCTATCCTTCGTATGCTATGAGTACTTTTTTGTTGCCTGCTAGCATTTGTAATAAGTTAGATCAAATGTTCAAGAATTTCTAGTGGGGTTTCCCTCCAACAAAAGCTAGAAATCTTTCCCTTTAATCATGGGATTCTCTCTGTATGCCAAGAGATGCTAGAGGTTTGGGATTTAGGAAAATGAAAGAAGTTAATATAGCTCTCATTTCTAAGCTATGTTGGAAGCTCCAAACCAACTCAGACTCCATATGGGTGAATCAACTCAAAGGTAAGTATCTTATTTCCGGTTCTTTTCTCTCTCTCTCTCCCCCAATTCTTACCCCTCTTGGCTATGTCAAGGCATCCTCTCTTCTCAACCTATCATTTCCAAAAGATACTGCCATAGAGTTCATTCTTTGTTCAGCTTTTCTATTTGGAATTCCCCCTGGATCCCTTCTATCCCTTCCTTCTGCCCCTCTCCTCTTTCTCCAGCTTCTTTCTCTTCCCCTCCTCGTCTAGTCTTGGACTTCTTCAATCCTAATGCCACCTGGAATACCCCTCTTCTTCTATCTATTTTTGACATCCATAGTGTTAGGGAAATCCTAAAAATCTCTATCAGCCCTTCTCGTTGTCCTGATTTTTTCTGGCCTTTTTCTGCTTTTGGCAAATTTTCCACAAAATCAGCTTACAAATTGATCAGCAGTCCCAGAGTTTCCTCTTATCCCTCCCCTCTTAGCTCTATCTCCTAGAAACTTCTGTGGAATTTCAAGCTGAATGCCAGACTCAAACTGTTTCTGTGGAAAATTGCTTGGGATATAATCCCCTCTAAGGCCAGACTTACATCTATTTTCGCAAATCTTTCTTCAGATTCCCTCTGCCCCCTTTGCAAATCAGAAGAAGACTCTCTTCTCCATTTGTTCTTCAGATGCTGTTTTGCTCGACTAGCCTAGAGAAATTCCTTCTAGCCTTTGGACTCTACGGCCTGGTCCTTTATAAGCCTCTCTAGTTGGATTAAGGGTATCATCAATCCCCATATTACGTTTGGCATTCCAAATTCTGAGGTTCACCTTTTCCAAATTTATGCTGCTGTCTTTTGTGATCTGTTATGGTTTAGCAGGAATAAAGCTCAACATGAAGGTGTCATTCCAGACATTGCCACTTTAGCTTATTCCATCAAAAAGTCCACTTTATCTCATGCTGCAACTTGGAAATCCTCTTCTCCTAGAGTAATCGAAATCTGGTCCCCTCCTCAGGAAGGTTATCACAAGATCAACTTTGATATAGCCATTAGAGAGCATTTCTTAGCTCAAGCAGCCATTTGCAGACCACAAAGGAAAAATTATCAAAGCTACCTCCATGATCAGCCCTTCTTGCACTCCTAACATTGGGGAAGCACTGGCAGCTCTGTTGGCTGCCTCTTTAGCAGTGTCTTTAAAGCTCAAAAATTTCACCATCGAAGGAGGCTCCCTCATTGTCATTACTGCTCTTCAACATCCATCAATTATACAAGACTGGCACATAGAAAAGGTTATAGTAGATACATTAGCTCTTCTTCCTCCTTCTCCTAAGTGGGAGGCAAAGAAGATTAACAAAAGTGCTAACTTCTGCGCCCATCATGTGGCTTATTGGGCCGCGGCTAGAGTTCACTCAGACTGCATTCCCACTTTTCCCATTTCTCCTCTCCCTCCTATTATTTGTAGTGGTGTAGCACCTCCTTCTGTTTTCTTTCCCCCTTGAGGGTTGTATGCTCTCTTCTTTCTAATGCAAAGTTTGGTACAAAAAGAAAAGAATGTATCGGATTGGATGTATTAGATATTGGATATTGAATGTATTAAATTGGATGTATATTGAATATACATTGAATGTATTGGATATATATTGGATACATTGGATATATATTGAATGTATTGGATATCAAGTTAATACGTAAATTTGGGTATAAACTCGAATAATTCAGAAAATATATAAATGAAAAAAAAAAATTATTTTTGACGTGTCAAACGGTGTGGCACGTCAATAATTTTTTTTGACGTAGTGAAATTTAATACCACATCAAAAAAAAAATTGACGTGGTGAAACTCACAAAGTCAAAAAATTTTTTGGTGAAAATCACCACGGCAAAAAAAGTTTTTGACGTAGCATTTTCACCACGTTAAAAATTTTTGATGTGGTAAAACTGGAACGTCAAAAAAATCTTTTTTGACGTTCCAGTTTCTGACACGTCAGAAATTACTGACGTGTTAACATTGACACGTCAAAAATTTGGATTTTTTTACACCCGCCCTTTTAACCGTTGAGACACGTCAGAAAGGGTTTTCTGACGTGTCAGTACCATTGACACGTCAAAAATGGTTGGTAAAAAAAAAAACATGATTTTTGTAGTGCTTTATATGTGATTTATAGAGCTTTATAGAGCTTTATATAGAGCTTTATATGTGATTTATATGTGTCAGTACTATTTATAGAGCTTTATATGTGATTTTAAATATTTCGAATACAAACATATTCCTTAAAGCAGGGTTAACAAATATTATTTAAATCCCTTGATTTAGATAATACAAAATCAACATTTATCGTGAAGGATTTATATCCTTAACATGGACTACACCTTTATTATTGAATTTTATTACATAGGTCTCTATTTATAAAACGACAATGAGTAGTGAGCAAGAAACTGAAATAAATCCTAAAATACGTAAAGAAGGAAATAAATTCTACAAAGGAAATAAAATAAGAAAAGTATAAAATATTCTAACAAAGAAAAATATATATTTTAAATATTCTAACACAAATTAGGGCTACTCAAATGGTGCGGTTATAACTGCTCCGCTAACAGCTAGCCATTTATAACCGCTAACTGCCTAGGACATTTGCGGTTAGCTGTTTTAGGGTGTAGGGCAAGGTGATTATAACCGCTAACCTCCTTCATTTATATATAATAGTATAAATATATATATTAAATATTTTATATTAATAAAATATATTAATTTTTTGATTTGTATTTGGATTAATGGATTTGGGCTATTTATGACTGTATGTGAAATATATAACGTGGTATGTGATGTTTTAGGCTAATCTTTATTCAAAAAATTGTCTGGCCCAAAAAACATGTTTTTTTCCCATATTTTTTGGAACATTTTGGCCTTAAACCCTTAAAATAAGCCCATAAAATAGTCCAAGTCCATAAAATAAGCCCAAAAAAATAGGCCAATTTAGGCCCAAAATACTTAAAATGCCCAAAAGCCCATATAAAAAAGTGGTTATAAAACCACCGGTTATTAGATTGAATAACCGCTAACCGCCTTGGCGGTTGCGGTTGAAGTTAGTAAAAATCAATAACCGCCCAAAGCGGTTGCGGTTGCGGTTATAGCCAATACCTGCTAGTTATAACCGTTTGAGCACCCCAAACACAAATGATTCGGATTATTCATAACCTCATTAAACTATTCAACTATTGGCCTAGAATCAATAATTTTATAATTAAAAAATTTGTAGCCAGAAATTTCTTATTTATAGTGTGCTCTACGACATATTTACCCTTCAGTATCATGATAGAGAGTCGGACATAGCTTTTCAGATATGTCAATTGCAAATGTAGATATCTTGCTCCCATTTTATGCTTGTACAAGTCTCAAATAAAAAATATTGTCTTCAGATTGTTGGGGAAAATCCATATAGATATTGTAAGATAAATGAATATATGATTGCTTAAAGGCGCGTAGCAAAGCTGTTATCCCTAAGACGAAATTTGCCCCTACCAAACTAGTGCATTTGGTTACATTGAATTCGCCAACAGTATATCTGTTTTTTAATTGCATTAAGCACAAACGAAGTTAAACCCGACCCTCTTAGAGATACTATATTTTTGTGAAGAGATTAGAAACATATTTCTGTAGTAAATAGCTTGCAATGATAATTTGAAGAAAACGTTTTTTGTATTTATGATGAACATAAACCTTTTCAAGAACCTGTGTTTTTTTTATTTTCTAATGAAAATGTGTCTTTCCATGAAACAATGTCATTTTAGGAAAAGATACCCTGTTTCAAAATGAACAGTAATTTAATTTTAACCGTTTGATCTCAATGATCACCGTATGCTTTCAAAGATCACATCTTTTACAAGAGATGCATCCTTTACGAATGGTCATCTAATTATCATAATTAATTGAATCCCACTTGTTATTAATGATTAACTAATATTAAATATTAAACTGTAATTTAATCATACATATATATAAAGCCCAAAACATATACGTAAATTTCTTAATAATTTTGAAATTTTTTACAACACTGTTTAGCTGACTTTCTCAGATAGTCAAGAGCCAGCTTGACGATGATTGGCTGTTGTTGATATCATCTGCCATCACCCAATGGTTTCAATGCATGGTTTGGAAAGCTATCAAACCCGGCAATCGTACGGTTGGTGTCAAAGCTAAAAGAGCGTGTGGAAGTAGGGAGAAAGCACTCTGTCTCTTCTGTGTCGAAATTATCCTTTCCCATTGGATGTTTTTCAACAATTCTCAAAGCCTCGAGCTCCTTCGCCGCTTCCTTCGTAGAGGGCCTATCCTCCCCTTTTACACTTCAGCACCTTTTTGAAAGATCAGTGACCTCCTTTAGTTCTTCAATATTACCCTCATTTACAATGTGATTTTCAAGAATTTGAAGTACGCAATCCTCTTTCACTGCAGAAACTAAGTACATTGCAAGTTTTCTATCACGTCCCGTACAGTAGGGGAGGCAAAATGGGTACCCATACACGACCCGCGGGTACCCGTTACACGATTAGCCTATATCCAGACACGACCCGTTTAGCTAAACGGGTAATCGGGTTTGACACGATTATGACACGAAAATAACCGGGTAACTCGACACGACCCGTTTTACCTGTTTAAAATAACCGGGTCTAATTGTGTAGACACGACCCGACACGACCCGATTACCCTAAACTATAAATTTTTTTTTAAAAAAATTAAAATTCAAAATTGTAATAATAATACTGATATATCCATATAGTCAATGCAAAAAATTGAGTTATAAGAGATTAAAGGCTTTAATAAAGGATAAGAAAAAAAAAAAAATTGGAAAGTGACCGTAATTGACAAATTGTACTCCAAAAGAAATTACTAAACTCATAATTTCATATAAACTTAAAAGTTAAAAGTTAAAACAAGTAAGTTCATTTATTAAAATAGTCCACTTATAATTTAGTCCCAGGTAAATGAAGACAACACGCGGCGTGTAAAATTTTTTCTTTTAATTAAAAAAAAAAATGCACAGGCGTGCTATGCACGCCGTGTGCTCTCAATCATCACCCTTTAGTCCCACATGTAACAAAAGTGTTAAAAAAATTAATTTAAACAATGAAAATCACAGTTTCTTGTCAGCTTGATGAATGAAATTACTTCTTTGGAGTTTTCTTGTTGGCTTTCTCTTTTGTTGGTAATTACGTACTTAACTCCTTTTAAGTTTGATATATATGCATCTATTTGGGCACAAATGGCCTTAAGAGTACGAAAATTCTTCTCACAGTAGTACTTAACTGGTTATTAGATCTGCTTGTGGATTGAGTGCCAATAATAATATTTCCAAAAATTTCTTCAGACAAAAGGTAGAGAAAACAATTAAAGAAGAAGATAAAAAGAGTGATAATTTTGGTAGAAGAGAAATTGAATCAAATAGAATCTGCTTTACCAATTAAATCGGAAACTTCTACTTCCACATGTGTGATTGAAAAAAGAGAAAAGAGAAAACTTGCATACATACATGTACCATAATGTAGCCATAGCCCGTAGGCATGTTTTGTAAATCTTGCTACATGGATTTAATTACCATTATTGTATAAATTGTCAATAAAGTGTGCTACTAAAAAGAAATGCAAAAAATCAAAAAAAAAAAATGAAAACGTGAGGTGAGCCGTCTAACGCGAGGCAGAAAAAAAGAAAGAAAAAAAAACCGGGTCTGGCGGGTCGACCCGCCAGACATGAAAATTTCGGGTCTTAATCGGGTAGACCCGATTACGACCC
>NC_081546.1:22517726-22517951 GCF_901000735.1 Corylus avellana
AACTTGCATACATACATAATGTAGCCATAGCCCGTAGGCATGTTTTGTAAATCTTGCTACATGGATTTAATTACCATTATTGTATAAATTGTCAATAAAGTGTGCTACTAAAAAGAAATGCAAAAAATCAAAAAAAAAAATGAAAACGTGAGGTGAGTCAGAGCTGACGCGAGGCAGAAAAAAAAAAAAAGAAAGAAAAAAAAAAAAACGGGGGCTGGCGGGGCG
>NC_081546.1:22517971-22524458 GCF_901000735.1 Corylus avellana
TGAAAAAGAGAGAAAAAAAACCGGTCTGGCGGGTCGACCCGCCAGTCACGAAATTTTCGTGTCTTAATCGGGTAGACCCGATTACGACCCGAACCCAATTAGCCCAAACTCAATACCTGTTTTTTCGTGTCGTGTTCGTGTCGGGTTCGCGGGTCGTGTCAAAATTGCCGGCCCTACCCGTACTATCGAGAAACACTACCTTCTTCCTAGTTAATAGCTTTGCCAAAACAACGCCAAAACTGTAAACGTCACTTTTTCCTGTAAGTTGGCCAGTGGGCATGTATTCTGGGTCCAAATACCCGAAAGTTCCTTGCACCAAAGTGGTTACTTGTGTTTGATCAAGAGAAATCAATCTAGAAGCTCCAAAATCAGCCACTTTTGCTGTGTAGTTATCATCTAAGAGTATATTTGTAGTTTTCACATCTCTGTGAAAAATTGGTATAGAAGTTTCAGAATGTAAGTATACAAGGGCTATTGTAGTTTCTGCTGCTATCTTTAGACGCATTTCCCATGAAAGTGAGGATGAGCGACTTTTGTCATGAATATGGTCGAAAAGAGTCCTGTTTGTGATGAATTCATAAACTAATAAGGGCACTTCCGTTTGAAGACAACAACCTAAGAACTTAACCACATTCCTATGATTGATTTGGGTAAGCACAAACACCTCATTTACGAATTGCTTAATCTGGCTATGATCACAAATTTTGGACTTCTTGATAGCAACCACTTTGTTGCATGATAATACTCCTTTATAAACAGTTCCATTACCTCCTTGGCCAAGAACCCTACTCTCGTCATAGCTGTTAGTGGCTCGTTTAAGCTCTTCTGCGCTAAATATTTTTGCTGTCTCTACAGTCCTGCTGCAATTCGAGAGTTGTTGTTGTAACATTAAGCCTCCATTTTGTTGGAAGAATTTCTTCTCGAGCTTGATGAGCTTTCTTCTTTTAAGTCCCCAATTTATCCAAGAACCTCCCACAAGTAGACTTAAAAGGCTTATGCTAATACCTACACAAGTTCAAAAAACCATTTCGACCAAATTAAGTAGAATGTGTCATAATATTACCTCTGTCTTCGTTACCAATTTAAATGAAATGCTTAATTTTTTTATTTTTTATTTTTTCTAAAAAAAGTTACATAAAATACAAAAGTGAACCATGTTTTGCATTTACTTTCTTTTGTCGAAACTTTGAGAGGCCAAAAACATATAGGAAATTATAACACAATCCTTATATACTTACCCATTAATGCAATAACCATTCTTTTATTAGCGCTGTCTTTACTACGTATACGACAATCATCACCTTCAGACCCCTTGGGACAACGACATTTGAAACTCCCCTCAGTGTTGAAGCATTTTTTTCTGTTGCTGCAGCGGTTTGAATTTTTGTACTCATCAATATCTGAAAGCACAGTGCATTAGCAATACAACCAACTTTTAATATTTTTGTGCAAATGAAAAATCGGCCCTCTAGGCTCTAACCTCAGCCTAAAATAAAAAAATAAGTAAATAAAGAGAAACTTCATTTTAAGGCCATCTAACTTTCATCTTTTTTGCAATTAATTTTTAAAATAAAAAAACTCTCAATTTAATATATTAAATTTTAAAAGATTTGGAATGTCATTCATCCCGTTATGATTTAGGGTTAACTTTGTAATTTTATAAATTTTACAATGGTATAAATGTCATTTTACCAATTTGCCCTAATGAGAGGGATGATATTCCAAACTTTTTCATGTTTGATACATTAATTGAAAGTCTTTGAACTTCAAAAAAGAAAAAAAAAAGAAAAAGAAAAAAAAAGGGGAATATGTGGCTACCTTGGCAACCAAAAATCGGGAAGTATGGGTTTCCTTTATAACCTTGGAGCACTTGCAAGCATACCCAGGACCATTTTTCGAATCGTCGCAATAGCTATGCTTTGCCTTACATGAATAGCTTGTCAAATTTTTCCGAGCATCTAGGCATGTCTGATTCCCGACAGAAAAATCAAGCACCACAGGAATTGTGTGTCTTTTCTGCAAATCTATGAGATCCAAGGAGGAAAAGTTGAATGCTTTTTCTTCCCCTATAAAACCGAAGCTACATGTACTGAAGTTGCCGGCAACAGAGTGAGTGTTCAAGATCCCAACATTGACAGTAAAACTAGTAATCTGTTCTGGGATAATACTCTTGCAACAGCCGATGCCCTTGCAACAGCCGTTGACAACACTGTCAATACTATCACAGAGTGACAAGCATCCAGTGGAGTATTTCTTATGTGCGTCTGTAGCATTAAGATACGCGAAAGTGTCACAGCCGACTGCTGTTAACTTGTTCTTCTCATGTGAGATGGGAAAATTCAACTCCGTGAATTCCAAATAGTTATCGGCATCGGTGGTGTTGCAGTTGTAATCAGTGGCTATGGGGATTGAGACTCGCAGTTCATTACTGTCCATTAATATGTTGAGGACCGTTAGATTACTGGGGCTCAGAAATGGTGTTGAGTTGTTGCAAGTGATGAGAAAAGATGGATTAAGGTAACAGCCTTCGCTTGTTCCAAATGGGTAGGTGATATTAAGAGATCCACATGTTGTGATGCAGCTTGAATTGGGTTCTGATGCTGCTGCTGCTATTGCTGCTAGAATTATGGCCCCAAGTAGCACTCTTTGTAGTAAAGCCATTGCTTGCCTTTTCTGTGTCCTTCTACTCTTTGTAATATTTAGTCTATTATTTAAGAGCTGGAAAAGCATTTCTAAAGACCTTATAATTATATTCTTTTGCGTAGAGAACCCTGAGAATGAATAGTCAAAATAGCTACCGAAAAAGTAAAAAATTTTAAATTAGTTATTATTTTTTTAAAAATACATTTTGATAGATTTTCTATTCTACTCTCAATTTTCTTCTTTAAATAATCATTTATGTGAAAGAGAGTGAAAGAAAGAAAGGGAGAGAGAGAGAAAATAATTTTAAAAAAATTTGTAGTGAAAATAGGGAATAGGCAGAAGAGCCTATTTACAGTTCACATTATAAAATAAAAAAATAAAAAAAATAATTGTTACGGTACGGTAGATGCTCTGCTAGTCAAATTGTGGTCTTGCAGACTTTCAGTTTTGATCAACAAGTATTATTTCTTTATTTTTTATTTTTTATTTTTTAAATTTGGAAACTTCATTTACGCTCCCTAAAGTACAATTTTTTCAATTATAATCTTGAAGTTTAAAAATTTTTAATGTCAATATCTAATGTTTTAGTCCCTTTTAATTTCACCATTTTTTTGTTAAAATGCCCAAAATGCCCCCATTTGTTTTTTTTTTTTTTTTTTTTAAATGAAAATTCAAAAATACCTTGAACTCACCCACGGCTTGGCCAATATTGGTCTATGCTGACCCACAACAATGTCGTGGTTCATCAAAATTTTTACATTAAAAAAAAAAATGGGGGCATTTTGGGCTATCAACCAAAAAAAACTGTGGTGGAACTAAGAAGCTAAAACATTACAAATTCTGAAACTTTTAAGTTATGATTGCAAAACTACTTAATACGTCAGGAGAGTCTAATAAGTGACGTTTCCCCCCCCCCCCCTCCTTTTTTTTTTCTTTGAGAAGCATGGCAGATGAAAAACAATAACAATATCTCCGATTCTCCCTAGCACGTTTCATAGTTCAATTATATAGGATTGATATATAGATTATATCTACTTTGCTAGATAATTTACATATTCTGACCCATGTGTATACACGTTTTATTTTTCATCATTTGCATTTCATACAGTTCTCATAACTCGTTTAATTAGGTTTCTCTCTGAATTTGGCTTAAAGAAAAAATATGCCCAGAATTCCCAAAAGATGGTGATATAGCAAACGAGAACACAATTAAAGAATGTATTGCAGATATAATTAAAACATGGAGATGTAGATGCTTACCTTTCTTGGCCTGCAGTGTTCAATATCTGATCCATGATGAGCAAATTCAACTCCTGTGGTGAGCTTTGAAAATCTTGAAAGAAGATTTGATTTCCCAATTCCCAGAGTCTCCGGCCAATAAGAACAGCCTTGAGCAGTTAATCACACTCTTCATCAATTGAAATCAGCCATGGGCTATTTCTTTTACACTCAATCTCTCCCAAGAAAGGGAAAAAAAAAAAAAACAAAAAAAGGAGAATTTTGCAGGAGAAAACAAACTATAAGAATTCGTTCAAAAAGATAACTAGAAAAGAGAAAGTATTGAGGCATGGTGGTAAGTCATGGTCTAATTATATTTATACAAGTTTCAAACCGTGCACCATTGTCTCTTGAGGGTATTGAGGGTTTACATGCATTTGAAAACATTGATAAAGACACATCATGGATGGCTCTTGAAGTTGTCAAGAATGGGTGTCATCAACGAACTAGGAAAATCCACGTGGAAATAATCCAGTTAAAGGATAGATAACTTGTAACGCTGCATATGTTCTTCCAATTGATTTATATTAATTTCAATTCAACTGCTTTAATTAATTTAAGAGTTCCCTTGGCATTGCTTTTTGAGGGTATTGAGTGCTTACATCTCAAACATTGATAAAGGCATCAATTTATAATTTATTTATTTCTATTATTTTTATGAATGAATTTTTATTGACAACAAATCAAAGAATTACAAAACTCTCTAGCCAACAAGCTGGATAACCAGATAGGGCCGGCAATTTGGACACGACCCGCGAATCCGACACGAACACGACACGAAGTTAGCAGGTAATGGGTTTGGGCTTATCGGGTTCGGGTCTTAATCGGGTCTACCCGATTAAGACCCGGATAAATTCGTGTCTGGCGGGTCGACCCGGCGGGTCCGCGGGTCGACCCGCCAGACACGTTTAAGTTAACGGGTCTGGCGGGTCGGCGGGTCTCGGGTGACCCGCCAGACCCGTTAACTTTTTTTTAAAAAAAAAAAAAAAGAAAAGAAAGGTAAAAAGTAAAAACCCCAACCCAAGGCCCAAGCTGCCAAGCATAAGCCCAACCCGGTTAGAAACTTAGAACTATGAAGTAAGAAGTGAGAACTAAGAATAAGTGATTCAGTGAATAAAAAACTAACAAGTAACAAGTGAAAGTGAAACCCTAAACAGCTAAACACGACTTCTCCAGTTCTCCCTCTCAGACACTCACGCAGCCGCTCAGTCGCTCACCCTCACAGCCACGACTCACGGCCTCACGAGCCCACTACGGTACTACCCCACCAATCACCAGCTGCCAGCCGCCACTCCCCCCACCGGCGACGCCTCTCTCTCCCCTCTCCCACTCCCTCTCGGCTCCCCTGCATCCACCAGCTCCCCCCACCCAAACCGGCGACCGGAGTCACCATTCACCGGGCTGTCTCTCCTCTCTCCCTCTCCAGCTGTCCCTCTCCCTCCCTCCAGTATGGCGGTATGTCTCATTGTCTCTAATAGACTAATTCTCTCTATGTCTTGCTTTGATTTTATTATTATTACTATTTTTTTTAGATTTTACTGATTGTTATTTTTTTTTTCATTTTGTGTGTGTACTGATAATGTATGAATGTATGATTTTTAGATTTTTCTGGTTGTAAATACTCATAATGTATGATTTGTAATTCGGTTATGAGGTTTTTGAAGATTTTTTCACACCTTCATGATCTCCATCTTGCACGCACATACATGGAAAGAATAGATAGAGAAGAGATATGGATTTCCATCCTTTTTTCTGCAGAGAAATATAGTACAAAGAATTGTAGATTTGATTTTAAAGAGGCGAAATACATAGTAAGGCAAAAATCAATTGTTTCAAAAAGTTGGAGAGATGCACTGATGCAGGCATGCAGTTGGATTTTCGTAGATATATATATTTCAACTATTTTTTGGGTGTTCATGTCATCTCTGTTTCTATGCTTCTCTCTGACAAAGAGTTTTTTTTTTCATTATAATTTTATTACTACTACTTCTCAGTACCAAACACATTCGTGTACCAAAATTTGTGTCGGTTACTGGGTCTCTGTGCATTTCTGCTAGAGTAGTAGAAACTGATTTTTGTGATTGTTATTTGTTGTTCCCTGTGCCTGTGTGTGTGGTGATTGCTGTTGGGTTTTATGTTTTGTAAAATAGTCCCTACTTT
The DNA here is from genome assembly GCF_901000735.1 of Corylus avellana. Classification (NCBI taxonomy): domain Eukaryota; kingdom Viridiplantae; phylum Streptophyta; class Magnoliopsida; order Fagales; family Betulaceae; genus Corylus; species Corylus avellana. The sequence continues at coordinate 22,524,053 of NC_081546.1, forward strand.
AAGATTGTTTTGGAAATGGATTTTGAGTTTCTGTCTTTTGGGTTTCAAGAATCCTTTTGCAAGTTTGGCTCTGCTGTTACTTTTCGAGGAAGTCACTTGGGTGCAATTTTTTCTAGTTTGCTTAAGTAATTATAGCTCCTTTTTCTTTCCAGATAAGAGATATATATGCTTTTGAAATACCTGTCCATATTTTGTTATGTGTGTAGAGGACTAATGAAGAAATTATTCAAGATGCATTCGAGTCATTCGAAATTGACGAAGATGTTGTTGAAGTAAATTCACTAGGAGATGACTCGGTTTCTATGGGGAATAAGAAAAAGGGAAAGAAGCGTAGGAAGACCTCAGATGTTTGGCAATATTATGACATTGTTCCTAATACTGATCCAAATGACCCAGAGGTATGGGC
>NC_081546.1:22524558-22552591 GCF_901000735.1 Corylus avellana
TCAATTATAATCTTGAAGTTTAAAAATTTTTAATGTCAATATCTAATGTTTTAGTCCCTTTTAATTTCACCATTTTTTTGTTAAAATGCCCAAAATGCCCCCATTTGTTTTTTTTTTTTTTTTTTTTAAATGAAAATTCAAAAATACCTTGAACTCACCCACGGCTTGGCCAATATTGGTCTATGCTGACCCACAACAATGTCGTGGTTCATCAAAATTTTTACATTAAAAAAAAAAATGGGGGCATTTTGGGCTATCAACCAAAAAAAAATGTGGTGGAACTAAGAAGCTAAAACATTACAAATTCTGAAACTTTTAAGTTATGATTGCAAAACTACTTAATACGTCAGGAGAGTCTAATAAGTGACGTTTCCCCCCCCCCCCCTCCTTTTTTTTTTCTTTGAGAAGCATGGCAGATGAAAAACAATAACAATATCTCCGATTCTCCCTAGCACGTTTCATAGTTCAATTATATAGGATTGATATATAGATTATATCTACTTTGCTAGATAATTTACATATTCTGACCCATGTGTATACACGTTTTATTTTTCATCATTTGCATTTCATACAGTTCTCATAACTCGTTTAATTAGGTTTCTCTCTGAATTTGGCTTAAAGAAAAAATATGCCCAGAATTCCCAAAAGATGGTGATATAGCAAACGAGAACACAATTAAAGAATGTATTGCAGATATAATTAAAACATGGAGATGTAGATGCTTACCTTTCTTGGCCTGCAGTGTTCAATATCTGATCCATGATGAGCAAATTCAACTCCTGTGGTGAGCTTTGAAAATCTTGAAAGAAGATTTGATTTCCCAATTCCCAGAGTCTCCGGCCAATAAGAACAGCCTTGAGCAGTTAATCACACTCTTCATCAATTGAAATCAGCCATGGGCTATTTCTTTTACACTCAATCTCTCCCAAGAAAGGGAAAAAAAAAAAAAACAAAAAAAGGAGAATTTTGCAGGAGAAAACAAACTATAAGAATTCGTTCAAAAAGATAACTAGAAAAGAGAAAGTATTGAGGCATGGTGGTAAGTCATGGTCTAATTATATTTATACAAGTTTCAAACCGTGCACCATTGTCTCTTGAGGGTATTGAGGGTTTACATGCATTTGAAAACATTGATAAAGACACATCATGGATGGCTCTTGAAGTTGTCAAGAATGGGTGTCATCAACGAACTAGGAAAATCCACGTGGAAATAATCCAGTTAAAGGATAGATAACTTGTAACGCTGCATATGTTCTTCCAATTGATTTATATTAATTTCAATTCAACTGCTTTAATTAATTTAAGAGTTCCCTTGGCATTGCTTTTTGAGGGTATTGAGTGCTTACATCTCAAACATTGATAAAGGCATCAATTTATAATTTATTTATTTCTATTATTTTTATGAATGAATTTTTATTGACAACAAATCAAAGAATTACAAAACTCTCTAGCCAACAAGCTGGATAACCAGATAGGGCCGGCAATTTGGACACGACCCGCGAATCCGACACGAACACGACACGAAGTTAGCAGGTAATGGGTTTGGGCTTATCGGGTTCGGGTCTTAATCGGGTCTACCCGATTAAGACCCGGATAAATTCGTGTCTGGCGGGTCGACCCGGCGGGTCCGCGGGTCGACCCGCCAGACACGTTTAAGTTAACGGGTCTGGCGGGTCGGCGGGTCTCGGGTGACCCGCCAGACCCGTTAACTTTTTTTTAAAAAAAAAAAAAAAGAAAAGAAAGGTAAAAAGTAAAAACCCCAACCCAAGGCCCAAGCTGCCAAGCATAAGCCCAACCCGGTTAGAAACTTAGAACTATGAAGTAAGAAGTGAGAACTAAGAATAAGTGATTCAGTGAATAAAAAACTAACAAGTAACAAGTGAAAGTGAAACCCTAAACAGCTAAACACGACTTCTCCAGTTCTCCCTCTCAGACACTCACGCAGCCGCTCAGTCGCTCACCCTCACAGCCACGACTCACGGCCTCACGAGCCCACTACGGTACTACCCCACCAATCACCAGCTGCCAGCCGCCACTCCCCCCACCGGCGACGCCTCTCTCTCCCCTCTCCCACTCCCTCTCGGCTCCCCTGCATCCACCAGCTCCCCCCACCCAAACCGGCGACCGGAGTCACCATTCACCGGGCTGTCTCTCCTCTCTCCCTCTCCAGCTGTCCCTCTCCCTCCCTCCAGTATGGCGGTATGTCTCATTGTCTCTAATAGACTAATTCTCTCTATGTCTTGCTTTGATTTTATTATTATTACTATTTTTTTTAGATTTTACTCATTGTTATTTTTTTTTCATTTTGTGTGTGTACTGATAATGTATGATTTGTATGATTTTTAGATTTTACTGGTTGTAAATACTGATAAGTGATAATGTATGATTTGTAATTCGGTTATGAGGTTTTTGAAGATTTTTTCACACCTTCATGATCTCCATCTTGCACGCACATACATGGAAAGAATAGATAGAGAAGAGATATGGATTTCCATCCTTTTTGCTGCAGAGAAATATAGTACAAAGAATCGTAGATTTGATTTTAAAGAGGCGAAATACATAGTAAGGCAAAAATCAATTGTTTCAAAAAGTTGGTGAGATGCACTGATGCAGGCATGCAGCTGGATTTTCGCAGATATATATATATTTCAACTATTTTTTGGGTCTTATATATTTTTTGGGTGTTCATATCATCTCTGTTTCTACGCTTCTCTCTGACAAAGAGTTTTTTTTTTCATTATAATTTTATTACTACTACTTCTCAGTACCAAACACATTCATGTTCCAAAATTTGTGTCGGTTACTGGGTCTCTGTGCATTTCTGCTAGAGTAGTAGAAACTGATTTTTGTGATTGTTGTTCCCTGTGCCTGTGCGTGTGGTGATTGATGTTGGGTTTTATGTTTTGTAAAATAGTCCCTACTTTAAGATTGTTTTGGAAATGGATTTTGAGTTTCTGTCTTTTGGGTTTCAAGAATCCTTTTGTAAGTTTGGCTCTGTTGTTACTTTTCGAGGAAGTCACTTGGGTGCAATTTTTTCTAGTTTGCTTAAGTAATTATAGCTCCTTTTTCTTTCCAGATAAGAGATATGTATGCTTTTGAAATACCTGTCCATATTTTGTTATGTGTGTAGAGGACTAATGAAGAAATTGTTCAAGATGCATTCGAGTCATTCGAAATTGACGAAGATGTTATTGAAGTAAATTCACTAGGAGATGACTCGGTTTCTATGGGGAATAAGAAAAAGGGAAAGAAGCGTAGGAAGACCTCAGATGTTTGGCAATATTATGACATTGTTCCTAATGTTGATCCAAATGACCCAGAGGTATGAGCAAAATGCAAGACGTGTGCTAATAAATATAGGGCTCGAAGTTCATATGGAACTGGAAATTTAATAAAGCATAGTAAAAATTGCGGGGGGAGAAGCAGTTGTGATGTTGGGCAAATGCTTTTAGCTGGAAAAGCAGGATCTCTGGGGGTAAGTGACTCTAAATTTGATCCTAAAAAATTTAGAGAATTGTTGGTTGCGGCGGTTGTTAAGCATGATTTGCCATTTTCTTATGTTGAATATGATGGTGTAAGAGCAGTACATCAATATTTGCGTCCTGATGTACCTTTTATCTCTAGAAATACTGGTAAAGCTGATTTGGTTAAAATGTATTTGAGGGAGAAACAAAGGGTTAAGTCTATGTTGAATGATTGTCCTGGGAGGATTTGTTTAACATCTGATTTGTGGACGTCTTTGGCAACTGATGGGTATATTTGTCTTACTGCACATTTTATTAACAAAGACTGGGTCTTAACCAAGAGGGTGTTAAATTTTTCATTTATGCCCCCACCACACAATGGTATCTCTTTGTCTGATGTTATATATAACTTGCTACAAGAGTGGGGGATTGAGAACAAGATTTTCAGTATAACATTGGATAATGCTTCTTCTAATGATAGTTGTGTTGGGTTCTTAAAAGATAAATTGAACATGAAAAAAGCCCTTCCTTGTGATGGTGATTTCTTTCATATGCGTTGTTGTGCTCACATTCTGAATTTGATAGTGCAAGATGGATTGAAAGAGATCAATGATGCTATCCAAAAGGTTCGAGATAGCGTCAAGTATGTTAGGGGATCACAAGTGCGGAAGCAAAGTTTTCTTCAAGCAGTGAATCAAATGTCATTGGACAGTCATAAAGGGTTAAAACAAGATGTGCCAACCAGATGGAATTCTACATATCTGATGCTTGAGAGTGCAGTTCACTATAGGCGTGCTTTTAGTTATTTGGAGATGACTGATAGAAACTATAAGCATTGTCCTACTGCAGTTGAGTGGGTGGGAAAAGGTTGATAATATCAAAAGCTTCTTAGCTTGCTTTTACCAAGCTACATGTGCTTTTTCTGGTACTAAGTATCCTACTGCCAATTTATATTTTCCCGTGATTGCCATGATTTATGTGAGCTTGAAGGAAGATGTTGTGAGTGAAGATGAGCATAAGAGTTTAATGGCAATTCAAATGCTCCCTAAATTTGAGAAGTATTGGTTGGACTTCAGTGAAGTGTTGGCTGTTGCAGTTATCTTAGATCCTCGTTACAAGCTTCATCTTGTAAATTATTACTATACGAAGATCTATGGAGTTATGAATTCTCCACAGTATGTGAATGTTAGTGATAAAGTAAAGAACCTTTTTATGGAGTATAGTGCTTCTTCTATACCTTCAAGTTCAAGCTCCATAACTGTTCAGCAGCCCCAAGTAACTCGAGCAACACTACCTTGGGAACGGGTAAATAATATTATAATATCATTGATTTCTTATCTTTTTAGTAACTTAGTATATAATCTTTTTAGTAATTTAGTAACTTAGTATATAATCTTTTTAGTAATTTAGTAACTTAGTAACTTAGTATATAATATTTTTAATACTCTTAATTATTTATGCTTATATTCTCTCTTTTTCATGTAGGAATATTTGGCATTTGGTGGAGTTGATGTTAATTCACAAAAGAGTCAATTGGAAATTTATTTGGAGGAGCCTAGGTCTGTAGCTGTGAATGATTCATTTGACATCCTTTCATTTTGGAAAGGAAATGAATTTCGATATCCTGAAGTAGCTGCAATGGCTCGTGATGTTTTGAGTATTCCTGTTTCCACGGTTGCTTCAGAATCCACTTTTAGTATTGGTGGATGTGTGATTGATCAATATAGGAGCTCACTCAAGCCTGATATTGTTGAAGCATTAATTTGCAGTAGAGATTGGTTGTATGGAGAACAAGGTAATATTATTTATTTGTATATTTAATTTATTCATTTACTTGTATTATTTTTTTTTAACTACACTATAATAATACTAATTGCTCTTCTTTTTCTTTTTCTTTTTTTTTTTTGATATAGCACAAATGAAGTTGGATAGCATAGAAGAGGAAATTTTGACAACTGATGTTAATTCTTGTGACATTCAAATTCTTCTGGAGCACAATCTGCTAATATTTCTTAAAATATTAACCTTATTTAGTTCATATTTTGTAATGACTCTAATGATGATGGCTCATAGTCATGGAACCTTTATTTAGTTATTTTGTTTAGAATCTAATGATGATGGACTATGTTAACTATTCTCTATATGTAAAGGAACTTGTAATTTGTAGAAGTTCAGTAGTATAGTAGTTTGATGGAACTGTAATGACTAATGGGTTTTGTTAGGATTTCCAGTGGGAGCAGCACTTCTAATTTTCATTACTAATGTTTGTTAATGATGCTTAAAGTTCTGAAATTATTTGAGTATTTGTTTGAACTTTGGAGCTTATTTGGTCTTGATGTGTTTTGGGTGGACTTTGGAGCTTCTTCTTGTCCTTGCTATTATGCAGCTACAGAAATCAATACCTTTCACTATAGTCTAATATATTCAGCCAGGATTTTGGAAGGAAGGATTTTAGTGTGAGTTGGTCATGTACATAGTTTTTACAATGGCTTCACATGTATGGCATGTTTGGCTTTAGAGACTAGCAAAAGTGTATGTTATCATATGATAAAGAAGTGAGGGACGAAGTACAAAATTGAATCATCAAATGACAGGGACTGCACCACAAAGTTGTAAATTGTGCAAGAATAATTTATATTGGCACTTGGCAGTGAAAGTGAATGTTACATTTTCCTTTTCTTTTTCTTTTTCTTTTTTCTTTTTTTTTTCGGGGGGGAATTTATTAAAGAAAAAGGAATAAAAATGTTGCAGTAATTTTGTTTTACATTAATATAACAAAAACACTTAAAATCTTAGAAAAGGGAGATGGAAAGAATGCCTAAGGGTCCATGCTTCTTAGTTCTCTATATTTTGCCATTTTGGTCCTTCCTGGTTCTTGCACATTTTTTTCCATTTAATTTTCAATTCTATTTAATTCCTTTAAGATCTAAATCATCTAATGCTCAACAAAAGAGAAGCATGTTGATTGCCCAAATGGCTTTTCAGCCTTTTCTACATATTTTTCGGGTCGGGTCGGATTACCTGTTTGACGCATGGTTCGGGTCGTGTCGTTTCGGGTCGTGTTTACCCGATTTTATCCGGTAATGTTAAACGGGTCGTGTCGGGTTACCCGGGTATTTTCCATCTTATAATCGTGTCAGACCCGTTAACCCGATTAGCTAAACGGGTCGTATTCGTGTCTTGGGTAATCGGGTCGCGGGTCTTAATCGGGTCTACCCGATTACCCGAATTGCCACCCCTACCACCAGATGCTATACAAAGGATCTAGCACCAATCCACTCTTGGCTGCCTAGCTCGAATTGCCTCCAATGTTTCTCAACTATTATATATAACTACATTTCTTAGAAATCACCCTTATAGGTTTATCAATTTCCACAATATTTCACAAGCGGCAGTTTACTCTGTATGCTTAATAGAATACTGTCCATCCCACTCCTTTCCCTTCGTTACACTTGCTAACTTTTCTTCTTCCATCGTATACAAGCAAGGATCTTCTCTATTTCAAATAAAATAAGTAGCACATTTAAAAGTATACATGATACATAATTTAAATTTTGTAAAAGTGATGCTGATCGCAGAACACACGCTCTACTACTGCGCTCGATCCTGTGATCAAGCGCATGATCGATCGCACAGGTTCCTAGAAGTGCGATCGATCGCCCGCGTGCCTGCGATCGAGCGCACACGGGGAGTCAATATGTTATTTTCGTTTTTTTATTATTTAAACCGACTTTATGTTGTTACTTTATTAACATTAGGTTTTTTAGAGTCTTTATTTCGTTATTTTATTTAGTTTAGGGTTTTGGGGTATTTATATCATATTTTATTAGGTTTAGGAGTCGATCTTGGGGTTATAAATACATGCTTATAACCTCTAGTTTATCAGTTTATGTTGTTTATTGAATTTTATTGAATAAGAATTACTCATAGGTGAGTTTTCTTCATATTTTTTTCTTTGAAATCATAGATAGACTCTAAATTTTGAGAAGAATTCTCAAATCATTGATAGATTTAAGATCTAAAATTATTTATCTCGTTCCTTATTGATGTTCTTCACTGCAGCCCACTAAGTCACGCTGCATCAAAAAGACATGTTAATATTAACTTCATATACACCGTTGGATGTATTAACTTTACATCAAGACCATGAAATGGAAATCTATCCATTTCATTTGAATTTGAAATGATCTTATTCCTGTTAGGTGTGACTTGCCACCCATCACACATGGGCCCCACTAGTTCTCTACTCCTTTTGGGTTTAGGAGACTTTTGTCCAAGTTTGTTTTGGAGTCCTTCTCCTATGTGTAATTGGACTCCTTGTTTGACTTATAGTAGAAGTCCTAGACCAACATGTAAAAGCAGAGTTAAGCTTCTATATAAGGAACAAAGCACAAGGTGAATTTGTGTGTGCCAAAAACGTGAAGCACCAAAGGGAGGAGAAAAAAGAGAGAGTTTGAGAGGAGGTACAAGGGCAGCAAGGGTGTTTTCTTCTTGGTGGTTTTTGGAGGAGCCAAAAACAAGTGATTAGAGGCAAAAGGGTGCTGCAGAGTGAGAGAAGAAAATAGAGATCAACCGCCATCCGTTCCAGCAAAAGAAGAGTTTGTACATCTGTCTTTTGTATTCTATTTTGAGAATCATCTCTCTTGTGTGATAGTGAGATTTGAGTGTATTGGGGATTTGGGATCTGAGTGATTTTCTCTCTACTATTTTTGTACTCCATCTTTTGATAGTGGATTTTCTCCGGGTCGTCTCTGCCAGTGGATGTAGGCTTGTTAAGCCGAACCACTCAAATCTTTGTGTCGTGTGTCATTGCTTATCTTTGTTATTCCGCATTCTTCTTATTTTTCGCATCTCACGGGTCTTGGGAAATAGGATTAATTTCCAAACAACTGGTATCAGAGCTGTGAGCGATGGCAGGTGAAGAAGTAAAGATGGGAAACGAGAAATTCGATGGCAAAGATTTTGGATTTTGGAAGGTATAGATTGAAGATATTATTTATGGGAAGGATCTTCATCAACCTCTTTTGGAAGAACAACCCAACGACATGGATGATAACGAGTGGGCTCTGCTTGATCGTAAAGCCCTAGCAATTATCAAGTTATCACTGTCAAAATCAGTTGCACACAACTTTGTAAAGGAGAAGACCACAGCAGGTCTAATGGCGGCTTTGTCAAGCATGTATGAGAAGCCGTCGACTAACAACAAGGTGCATCTGATAAAGAAATTGTTCAACCTAAAGATGGCGGAAGAAGCTTCGGTGGCACATCATCTCAATGAGTTCAACACCATCACAAATCAATTATCCTCAGTGGAAATTAATTTTGATGATGAGGTTCGCGTGTTGATCGTCTTGGCATCTTTGCCCAATAGCTGGGAAGCAGTGAGGATGGCTGTGAGTAACTCTGTAGGAAAGAGTAAACTAAGCTATGAAGACGTCAGGGATTTGATTCTCAGTGAAGAGGTTCTTAGAAAAGATGTGGGTGAAGCCTCTTGTTCTGGTGCTGCTTTAAACCTCGAGACTCGGGGCAGAGGACAAGATAGAAACTCTGGTCAAAGCAGATCAAATTCCAGAAAAGGGAGAAGCAAATTCAGATTCGGCCAACAACCTGAGTGTTGGAACTGTGGCAAGACTGGCCACTACAAAAAGAATTGCAGGGAACTGCGGAAGGAGACTGAGAATGATTATGCAAACATAGTGACAGAAGAAGTATATGATGCCCAACTTCTTTCTGTTGATAGTCCCCTTGATTCTTGGGTCTTAGACTCAGGAGTATCTTTTCATACGACATCGATCCGTGAAATTCTCAAGAACTATATTAGTGGAGATTTCGAGAAGGTGTATTTGGCTGACGGAACGGCGCTGGATGTTGTGGGCTTAGGCGATGTTCGCATTAGAGTTCACAGTGACTCGGTATGGAAGCTACAGAAGGTCAGGCATGTTCCGGAGCTGAAGAAGAATCTGATTTCAGTGGGATAGCGTGATGAGGAAGGGCATTCAATTCATTTTCACGGTGGAAAGTGGAAGGTCAGCACGGAAGCTAAGATTTTGGCTCGTGGTCATAAGACGGGTACTCTCTATATGACGACGAACAGCAAGGATACAGTTGCTGTTGTAGATACGACTGCTGACTCAAAACTATGGCACCTAAGGCTTGGGCACATGAGCGAGAAAGAGATGAAGGTTAATGTGTAAATTTATTTAACTCGCAAGTGCACGAATCGATTGTAGTTTAATGGATTGCAAGTGCGAGGTCGATCCCACAGAGAATTGTATTTTTGAAAGAGCAATTTATATCTAAACTAATTAAATCCTAATCTAGTTCCAAAAGGGTTTTTGATTTTTGAGTTTTGAAATTAAAGGATAAACATAAACTAAATAAAATAAGTAAATCTAAGGATAAAGGTACTAAGGTTTGGGAATTCACACTCACCAAATCATAACAACATACTTTATGTTCATCAATATTAATCTGAAGTTCTCACAAATTAAATCATAGATATGTTTTACTATGCTTCAAAGAATTAATCAAAACCATGCCATGTATCCATTCATTGACCAAATCACAAAAGGAATCCAAATTCAATTGAAACACCAGATCTATCCGTAGAACAAATCACAAGGGATATCCAATTTTTATGAGTTAAAAGCCAAGCAATCAATCATATGAAATTATCTTAAATCATCACATGTATCCTTGAATCACAAGAGATATCCAAGAATCAATCCATACAATTGATTAAAAGTAAAACAATTGAAATAAAAAACCCAATAAAATCAGAATAATAAAAACTTACATAAAAGTAATGTTGTTCTTCATCGGTGAGGCTTCATCCCCAACCTTAGTTGGGAATTTAGCTCCACATAAAAATAAAATCTAAACCTAAACCTAAACCTAAAGAAAAACTAAACAAAATAATTTTGCTCTCTGGGATTGTGTCACTTTTCTTGAATGCAAAGAAGTTTATTTATAGGCTTAGAGAAGTCCTAGAAGCCCAAGTAAACCTAGATAATTCGGAGGTCTGTCTCCCAGTTAAAATAGAAGTCTGAAATCGGAATAGGATTCGTCCAGATTTGTGTCCTTTAATTGCAGGTCAATTTTGGCATAGAAACTGTCAGAATTACGAAAATCCTATTTCACAACAAATTGTAGTATTTTGAGCTAGCTTTCCAATGCCGTTTGAATCACTTCAATCCGATATTTGAGCGGAGAGTTATGATCAAATACTAAGATGTGCGCAGAATCTGAATTTGAATCCGATCCGAAATCTTATCCAATCTGAACTTAAATCTGATTTAACCTTTTTCTTGGATTTGGTTAGACTTAACAACACAATCTAGGTCTTCTCAAAGTATTATTTCTTCCAAACTTTGCATTTTTCCCTTTAAAGCTGCAGTTTTTCTTCAATGACCTACAAAATACTAAAAACACAAAACTAACACAAAATATTAAATAACGACACAGCTAAAGGATTAACTAATGTAAATAAAGGGGTCCAAATATGCAATATTTAGCACTTATCAAAGGTACTTATGTCAAAGGGGAAACTACCGGAGTTGAAGTCAGTTGAGTCTGATTCGTATGAAGGCTGCATCCTAGGGAAGCAGAAGAAGGTGAGTTTCGCGGAAGTTGGCAAAGCACCTAAGCTTGGAAAGCTGGAGCTGGTACACACGGATTTGTGGGGTCCCGCACCAATGGCATCTCTTGGAGGCTCGCAGTATTACATCACATTTATTGATGACTCAAGCAGGAAGGTATGGGTTTATTTCTTGAAAAGTAAATCTGATGTATTTGAGACTTTTAAGAAATGGAAGGCCATGGTTGAGACTGAAACGGGCTTGAAGCTCAAGCGTTTGAGATTAGACAATGGAGGAGAATACGAAGACAGAGGGTTTAAACAGTTTTGCGCAGTGAATGGGATTAGAATGGAGAAAACTATCCCGGGAACGCCGCAGCAGAATGGCGTGGCTGAGTGCATGAACAAGATTCTCAATGAGCGTGCCAGGAGTATAAGATTGCATGCTGGGTTACCAAAGATTTTTTGGGCTGATGCAGTGAGCATTGCTGCATATTTGATAAATAGGGGGTCTTCCGTTCCCCTAAACCATAGACTACCGGAAGAAGTCTGGAGTGGAAAAGAGGTAAATCTTTCACATTTGAAAGTTTTTGGTTGTGCTTCGTATGTCCATGTTAAGTCTGATGCTATGCGTAAACTAGATGGTAAATCTAGTAAGTGTTTCTTCATTGGATATGGAGATGAGGTCTTCGGTTATCGATTTTGGGATGATCGAAATCGGAAGATCATTAGAAGTCGGAATGTGACTTTTAATGAATGTGCTATGTACAAGGATGGGTCAAGTGCAGAACCTGAAGTTACAGAGCATGAACCGAAGAAGTCTGAGTTTGTTAACTTAGATGAGCTTTCTGAAAGTACAGTGCAGAAAGAGAAACAATTCGTGGAGGTGGAGCTTGATGAACAGTGTTCACTCACGGATGAATGTGATGACAGAGAATCTTCAAGAGACTTACAGCACCGAGAAGAGTCTTATTCTTTAGCGAGAGGCAAAGAGAAACGTTATCGAAAAGCAACAAAGAGGTATGGCTTTGAGGATATGGTTTCTTTTGCTCTGACAGCTAGTAGTGGAGATTTATCGTCTGTTCAGGATGGTACGCCGAAAGAGGTGGAGTCATTACGGAGTGGTAAAGCTTGGGAATCGGCAGACTTACCCAAGGGAAAGAAGGCTAAAAGGTGCAGATGGGTCTACAGGAAGAAACAGTCATCGGAGAAAGCTGTACGGTCGACGGGACAAATAGGGAGGCATGGTGTTATGTCTAAATCAGGTTCTATGCTCAAGTTCAAGAGACGCTTGGACTTGAGGGACACTTGTGGAGTGTGATTGCCCTTGGGGGCTAAGGCGGAGACATCTGGAGGAGACACGTTTTGATAGACTTGATGGGATTCAAGTCAAGGTGGAGATTGTTAGGTGTGACTTGCCACCCATCACACGTGGGCCCCACTAGTTCTCTACTCCTTTTGGGTTTAGGAGACTTTTGTCCAAGTTTGTTTTGGAGTCCTTCTCCTATGTGTAATTAGACTCCTTGTTTGACTTATAGTAGAAGTCCTAGACCAACATGTAAAATGAGAGTTAAGCTTCTATATAAGGAACAAAGCACAAGGTGAATTTGTGTGTGCCAAAAACGTGAAGCACCAAAGGGAGGAGAAAAAAGAGAGAGTTTGAGAGGAGGTACAAGGGCAGCAAGAGTGTTTTCTTCTTGGTGGTTTTTGGAGGAGCCAAAAACAAGTGATTAGAGGCAAAAGGGTGCTGCAGAGTAAGAGAAGAAAATAGAGATCAACCGCCATCCGTTCCAGCAAAAGAAGAGTTTGTACATCTGTCTTTTGTATTCTATTTTGGGAATAATCTCTCTTGTGTGATAGTGAGATTTGGGTGTATTGGGGATTTGGGATCTGAGTGATTTTCTCTCTACTATTTTTGTACTCCATCTTTTGATAGTGGATTTTCTCCGGGTCGTCTCCGCCAGTGGATGTAGGCTTGTTAAGCCGAACCACTCAAATCTTTGTGTCATGTGTGATTGCTTATCTTTGTTATTCCGCATTCTTCTTATTTTTCGCATCTCACGGGTCTTGGGAAATAGGATTAATTTCCTAACAATTCCACCATATGCTACCCTATAACCATATATATTGTGCATAAAGGATGCAATTCATATGCGCATCAATATATCAAGCCATAAGTGAATACAGCTTCCATCGATCTCCCATCGAGAATTTTAAGAAATTCTTAACTAAATCCCTCAACTTAAGAATCTTTTTTTGAACTCCAAGTAGCATTCTGTTGAATTTTAATCGACCAAAAGCTTCTCCTTTTAAGCAAATTTACCTTAATCCATGCCACCCAAAGACAACCTTACTTAGTAAACAAATTCCAAATATGCTTCACTCTTTAGCCCTAACCCTCTTTCTTTCTTTGGGACACAAATCAACTTCCAGGATACTTTTTCTTTGGCTGGACAATCTTCATTAATTTCCATTCCATAAGAAGTGATCATTGAATTTTTGTTCAATTGCTCTTATAAAATTCTTAGACAAAATGAAGATATTCGACCAATAGACTTGAATGCTATACATAGAACCGAAGACAAGAATTGCAATCTTCTTGCAAAAGACAGATTACTTGATATATAGCCAGTTACTGACAGTGTTCTTTTTTTTTTTTTTTTTTTTTTTTTTTGAAATTAGAGGCACTCCCAATAGTTTCACAAGGAAGTTTTCCTTCCTTCGTATTAAACATTCTAGCATCGACTCCTTCAATCTTTGTGAAACACCCACACGTACGGTAAAAGTACTCTTTGCTGGATTTGCTTGCAAATCTAACAAATCAGCAAATTCATGAAGCACTTTCTTAACACTTTGCACTGACTGCAATGTTGCCACAGAGAATAACAGAAGATCATCAACAAAACATATATGAGTAAGCTGAATTTAAGAACATCTAGGATGATAACCAAATTCTTTCTCATACTTTGACATATCTTCTATCAAGTTGGACAGAATCTCCATAGATTACACAAATTAATAGATATGGAGAAATTGAAACATCTTGTCTTAAATCCCTCCTACCTTCAAAATATCTAACAATGATTCCATTTAAAGCAATAAAATCTAGGAGAAGTTATGCATTCACGTATCCAGTTGACAAACTTCAAATTAAGGAGCTCCTAAACTTATTAAGCATTGAATAACAAACTCCCAATGCTAAATAAGTTGTTATTCAATGCTTAATAAATGAAAGTCGGATGAGAGTTTGAGAACATTTATTTTGCCACCACGGCCCTTTCTGTAAATAAATGGTAACTAAATGAAAATGAATAGGATAATGATTAAGGGATCAATTATGGAGTGGCGGTTAAGGTAGAATTTCTAAACGACTTGAAAGCATTGGAAACACCGTCTTAAGAGAGAAATATTAGATTTTCAAATCTCAAGAAGAAACTAAAAAATACTGGAATATATATCATGATGTGCGTCACAGAAAGATATTTTCGGAATATATGGGGTCACATGTGAAATTCTAAGATCCATAGTAAAAGTTATGTGTGTTTTACTAAACATTGTGTGATGCGGTCAAATTGCTAAAAAGTCAATTGCGAACGGTCGAGAGTCGACTTAGAATGTTCGATCGTGTATCAAACACGCAAATATCATATTTTTGAGCTATAAAAATGGTGTTTTGGTGCTAGAATTCCATTATGTGCAACCCCCAAGTCCAAGAACGACCCAACAGCCTTTTGAGAAATGTTAGAATATTTGATATTATTCTATTATGTTGTCTTATATGTTTTAGGGTTTAGTCTAGGGTTTCTTCTCACTATGTCTTCTATCTCTATAAATAGAGAGCTATGTAAACATATTATATATAGAAGAGAATATACTACTCAATACAATGTAATCCTTATATGCTTTCACTTTTTTCTCTCTTCTCTCTCTCTTTCTTCCACTCTCCAATATATTCAACAATATATTTAACATGGTATTAGCCTCCAAAAATGTCATTGACGTTTCCCAACGCTCCCTCCGACAACCTCTATTCCGGCCGTCCACCCGCCACCAAGCCTCATCTGTAAATCTCTTCCACACCTTCACCACAACCTCATCTGGAAAAGTAATCCTAGAATCAAGGTTGCAAGGCACAAATCTACTCATTTGTGGAAGATCCACGGCCAACGGCTCATTCATGCGCCGCCACGCCCCACCGGCTCTTCAACGCACCTCCACGCGCCATCGCACTCCACCATTAGCCTCGGCTCCTGTCCCAGAGGACAAATTAGATGCCGAAAAGTCTAGATCTATTCAAATCACTGCCATCCAAGCTTCCACGCGTTGTCACGTGCGTCCAGAAGGTTCTGTCACTCTTCCACGCGCCTGCAGCATTCCACGTGCCGAGAGGCCCGCCTAAGAATCTGTCTCTTCTGTTACACACCCCACAAAGCTCCTATCACATCGGTAGTAGCACCAATTGACAGATCAGGGCTAGACGAGTCTAGATCCGTCTAGATTAGGAATAGTGTAAACAGTAGTTTTAATCCGTTAAGAATAATGTTACTCTTTGCATTTATTTTATATAAATTTAAATAATATAATTTAAATAATTTTTATTTTTATAAAAAATAAAAGTAAAAAATAAAATCGCCTAAAACATATCAACCAACCCATATAAATAAAATGAGTGTGAACTCTTAGCGAGTGTTAGTAACGATATCTGGTTGTCTATTGATGAATTCAAAGTCTTCGAGTCTTTTACGTGTTAGTGCTAGAATTTGATTACTCTTATCTGTGCAACAATTTGTGACTTCAAAACTACTCTTCTATATCTTTTACTCGTATCCGGAAGAGTATGAGCAAATGGAATCAAACAGGGAAAAATGATGTAATAAGAAGAGCTATCATAAATCGAACAAACTCTTATTTTGCTATACATGCATGTATCTTTGTGATATCAAATATATATGAGAAAACTAATTTGTCTTCATTAGTATTTAGTGGGGACAGAAACTGACATATCAATTAAGTTGCATATAAAATTGAGCTGATTGAATTGATGAGCAAGTTTTATTCGATGGGATCTGGTCTCGCATCTATCATGGGTCTCTCTGTTGATGATAGGAAAGGTTTGGAAGGCATTTGTAAGCATTCAACTTTTCCTTCAAGCCTTTGTACGACTTTGTTCATTGAAGGGTTATCAATATTACGCTTCATCTATATACACCATAACGCAAAAATGACCGTCTTCTTGCTTATGTTCTTTTCCTCCTCTATGGTGTCTTTCATTTCAATGTCATTTTACGCCATTCAATTGGTCATAAACCCAAGTAAGAAAGTGTATTTGGCTTGAGTATTTGGCAAATGCATTTAGTTTTTTCTTCTACCAGCCATTTCCATCAGCTACATTCCAAAATTATAAACATCAGCTATGTATGAGACACCTCCAATGTTTTTATAGAACAACTCAGGAGCCATATATATGAAAATCTCTCTTATACTAGTCTAGTCAAAGAAACAATACTTTCACTTGCTGAATACAATTTTGCGAGGTCAAAGTCAAAAACCTTGAGAGTAAAATTCTTATCAAGAAAAATGTTGCGAGGCTTGATATCAAAATGTAACATCTGCATATCACATCCTTGATGTAAATATTCAGTCCCATGAGCAACTCCTAAAACTATATCATGCATTTTGTCATAGTTTAGGAGCGTACGTACTTTTGGCAAAAATATATATTTATTAAGGGAACCATTAGGCATGAACTCATATACAAGAGCTTGTTTTGATCCATCAACGCAAAAACCAATAAGTTGCACTACATTAACAAGACGAATCATTCCAATAGTTGCAACTTCGTTGATAAAATCTTGTCTCTTAGCTTTGGACTTACCTAAAATCTTTATAGCCACAATATGATCACTTCAAAGCATTCCTTTAAATACAGTGCCACAACCTCCTTCACCCAATTTGTCCCTAAAATTTTTGGTCATCTTCCTAATTATCTCTGAGTAAGAATACCTTATGAGTATGAGATTATTGTAGCTTTGCAAAAATTCTTCAACGACATCGTACCTTGATAAATGCCTCCTAATATAAGCCAATTAATTTTATCAAATGATGCAAATGTTGATTATATTACAGCCATATAAATAAATGCCTTTACTGGTGTCTCTTGTAAATTTGTAATGCTTTGATATCTGGCTACTTTCAAATTAATATCCTATATCTTGGACCATGTATCTACAACTCATTGATGTCTGGCACCCACCAACTGCATCAAATGTAATATCCTATATCTTGGACCATCTATCTACAACTCACGCATGCATATGTGTCCTTCGATCCCAAGTAAATTAAGCTTTTCTTTCCTTCAATATTATGCTATATTTAGCAACCATTTTCCCTCGTTTCTTTCACAAAAGTCCAATTTTTTTCATGTTACCAAACTTTCTTCTGTTTTTTTACCACAAAAAATTTAAAACTCCATTCACTTCGGTATCACATCAATCCACCATGGCAGCTGAATTTGTGAAAATCACTGGCAAAACCCATGTCCTGCCCAACAAGAAACTAGGAAGAAGAGAATGTCAATTGGTAATATTTGAACTTCCACATATATTTAGCTTCCTACTACAACCAAACGTTGCTGTGTTACAGAGAGAGTGACTTTGAGGAGATGGTTGGGAAATTAAGAGATGGTCTGGGCGTGGTTTTGGAAGACTTCTATCAACTGGCCGGGAGGCTAGGCAAAGATGAGGAGGGGGTCTTTAGGGTGGAGTACAACGATGAAATGGACGTCGTGGAGGTGGTGGCGGCCATCCCCGATGGGATCCAAATTGCTGATCTGCCCGCCGACGTGGGCTGCACCACTGTGAAGGAGTTGACACCATACAATGGGGTCTTGAACTTGGAAGGCCTCCGTAGGCTTCTGTTAGCAGTACTGCAGGTAAGCCTTGGAATTTCATGCAATGCCATTTTTCTTCACAATTTCAACAAACTATTTTAAATGATGTGAAATTTCTTATACCATTATATAACAACATTAAATCTTGAAATAACTTATCTCTTTTTTATTTTCGTTCGAGAGGATGTTTGTTTGATCACCGTTTACCTAGCTTAATTTTTGTCCATACTTCTTCAGGCATAACTTGGAGATCGTACAAGTATTCAAAAAAGTATTATATATAAACAATTCCGTCTGAGATGGATTAATGGGTTATTATTTTTCATTAACGTTTGAAATGATCTTAACAGCTTTGGTGCTTTCATTTGAGTTATTTTCTCCCTTTTTGTTTTCTTGGGCTCTATTTTATTGAGGTAAGGTGTTTTAAGTAAAATTTAGTGTTTTACACTTCCCTTAACTTTTTCTTTTTCTTATCTACATTTCTCTTTGTTAAATAATTTTTATAAGTAATCAAAAAGTATTATTAAGAAAATAAAGCCGTCCCTAATTAAATCTGTAGGAAATATACAAGAGGAAACACACGTACTTAGCTAGAAGGAAACAAAAAGAAGTACAAGAAAATTACTATAACTAATTGACAAAGAAAAAACATAAGCAAATGTCTAAAGATACAAAATGTTGAAGAACAAAGACGTAATCTCCTCTAGAGTCCTATATGGGTTCTCAAAAAAAAATTCTGTCATTCATTTCTTTTCATGAACATTATAGAAGGCACATAGACACTATCTTCCACATAATTGCACTTCGTGTACTACTGATAGTCCACCAACAAGTATATAAGTCAACTAATGCCTATGCGCGAATGACCCAAGACAAACCAAACTGACCAAAAAAGGCACTCATGGCATAAGTCATGAATGATCGAAGAAGATGGTCCACATACTCTCCATTCCTCTTACACATATATATACAACATCTATCTGCCACAATGATATGCCGCTTCTTGAGGTTCCATAGTAAGGATTGTATCTAAAGCCGCCAAAAGATTTATAGTAATCGAATATCTTTGTTAAATAATCAATTATTTGGAAAACATAACCTAAAGTAAATTAATTAATTTAATAATTTAATTGATATTTTAACACTTTATTTTAACTGTAGGTTCAAACTCTTCATAGATAAGACATAAACTATTTAATTGAAATGAAAGATAAATTATAGAATCAAGATTTAAACTAAAGATATATACTCTAATACCATATTAAATTATCTTTAAAATTTATTAAGTAGCATTATTATTATTTTTTTAATTAACATGCTTTCGTATGTAATTGGCCGGTCCAGGTGCCCAAGAGGTAGCTCAATCGGCTGAGACTACGCTTAATGAAGCGGTAGTCACTAGTTCGAATCTCCCTTCTCTCTCTTGTGCGGACATCTCAAAAAAAAAAAAATTGACCGGTCCAATGCCTTCAATTATTTATCACGTCGCCGTCAGCACATGCCACCAGCCCAATAATTAAGGATGGAGGACTCAATTTCTTTTTTCCCAAATTGTCTCTTGTCTCTATTTTTTTTGTTGAAAAGTCTTCTCTTGTCTCTTCTCTTGTCTCTATTTTTTTTTTTTGAAAAGTCTTCTCTTGTCTCTATTTTTTTTTTGAAAAGTCTTCTCTTGTCTCTTGAAAGTAGGGCTGAGCGCCGATCGGTAATGTCGGTTTCGGTAGAAAAATTTTATTTTCACCTTTCTAACCGACAATGTTGGTAAAGTCGATTATTTCGCCGACTTATTCTACCAAATTTTATTTTATTTTGCATTTCGAACCAAATGGTGGTCGAAAAAGTCGGTGTCAGTCGGAAGTCGGTAATGTCGGTATGTGGAAAAGTGGCAAATTTGTCGGTAAAGTCGGTTCGGTTAAAAAACCTCTTCTGCTTATCAAACCGAAAAATTCGGAATAAAAAAAAATCATGCCGCCTACCGTCCTCCATCTAGTCGGTAACAGCCGGTGTCTGTCGAAATCGGTCAAAAGTCGGTTAGTCAGTAATTTGCTCAGCCCTACTTGAAAGCAACACTTTACAGTACTTCATGCAAGGATAAGGATGGAAAACTTTACACTTCATACTCCAATCATATTCAACTACATCAATTTCTTTTATTATCATTATTAGAGTAGTGATATTACGCTCGCCAGCGTGAGTGCACATGCAGTGCCTCACGCTGGTGTGAACACTAACCAAAAAAATATTAAAAAAATATTGAAACAATAACTTTTGGTTACTGTTCACACCAGCGTGAGACACTGTGCACTTATACTGGCGTATGTAATATCACCACTCTTATTATTATTATTATTATTATTATTATTATTATTTCATTTGAAACTACATTTCGGTCCTCAAAATTTCAATATATTGTTTAGGAACATAGATGTAGGTGAATATTAACGGCTTGTATCTGTTATTGACAATTATTTACTATTTATTATTTGTCATATTTTAATAATAATATTTTTTAAAATTGAGGGCGATATTCGAAATAAAGATTTTCTTAATTTCTTTAATTTTACGTTGAAACCGGATCTTCCCTGTTCAATAGGAGAGGTTCCTTTTGCCAACTGCATCAAATGTAATCTCCTATAAGTACAACTTGGACCACGTATCTACATCTCATGGATTAGTCCTTCGATCCCAACTTAACTAAGCTTTTCTTTCCTTCAATATTATGGCTATGTTTAGCAATCATTTTCCCTCGTTTCTTTCAAAAAACTCAAATTTCTTTCTTCACGTTACCAAATTTTCTTCATTTTTTTCTCATAAAAAATTTAAAACGCCTTTCACTTTCACCTTCGTATCTCATCAATCAACCATGGGAGCTGAATTTGGGCGAGGGGATCAAGACAAGAAGAGTGTGAAAATAACCGGCAAAACCCATGTGATGCCCAACAAGAAACTGGGAAGAAGAGAATGTCAATTGGTAACATTTGATCTTCCATACTTAGCTTTCTACTACAACCAAAAGTTGCAGCTTTACAGAGGGAGTGACTTTGAGGCAATGGCGGGGAAATTAAGAGATGGGCTGGGGGTAGTTTTGGAAGACTTCTATCAGCTGGCCGGAAGGCTAGGCAAAGATGAGGAGGGGGTCTTTAGGGTGGAGTATGACGATGAAATGGACGGCGTGGAGGTGGCGGAGGCCATCGCCGACGGGATCCAAATTTCTGATCTGCCCGCCGACGAGGGCTGCAGCACTTTGAAGGAGTTGATACCATACAATGGGGTCTTGAACGTGGAGGGCATCCGTAGGCCTCTGTTAGCAGTGCAGGTAATTAACACTTAGAATTTCATGCAAATCCTTTTTTTTTTCTTTTTTTTTTTATTCACAATTTGATAGAAACTATTTATCATAATTAGGGGTTAAAAATGGAACAATTTGTCCAGTTGAAACCATTAAGGTCGACGACCTGTTTTTATTGCTTAAAAAATAGTGGAAATTGCCCCAATTTTGAAGCACAACCATGCAGGAATCACACCCCTCCCCAACCGGATAAGGATAAATAGTAGATTATTAAATTGCTTAATTTTATAATATTTATTTTGCATCAAACAATTTGAAAAAAAAAAAAAATTATATTGTTATTTTTTTCTTAACTTTTAAAAAGAAGTTTTTTCGTAATAGCAAAAAAAAAAAAAGATACTTCATTTTATACGAAATGGTGAGAATCTACAATTTCTGATGATCCTCCAACTATGACAGAGTTGGGTGTTTTTATGAGCTAGTCAATTAATGAACCCTTCAAAGTTTGTGCATATGGCGGCAGAATAGATTGAGAGGTGCGAATGGCAATGTCAAAGTTGACTTTTAGGTTGTCAAGTGGGGATTAGCTGTTTCATGAGGTTATCCTTATCAAGAGCAGCCCAAAGTTCCATATATAGTAATATATTAAGGATGTTTGTTAAATAATTAATTATTTAAAAAAATTTAAATCATTGAAAAATAATAAATTTAATTATTTAATTAATATTTAATTATTTTTAATTATTTAATTAAAGTGTGTGTTTAAATTTCTCATTAATAAAAACTCAATATATAAATTATTTAATTAAAATAAGTGATAAATTATAAGAACTAAAGATATATATATAATCTAATATCATATTAAATTTAATAGGTAGCTTACTTTTTTTTTTAAAAAAAATTATCATGCTGTCGTATTTGGGCCCAGTGCCTTCAAATGTTTATCACATGTCCGCCGATTGGATGTTCCACCAGGCAAATAATTGCCTTTTTCGCAAATTGTCAGTCGTCTCTTGAAAGCAACACTTTACACTTCATTCAAGGATAAGGGCCGAGACTTTTGGTCTGTTTGAGACGCCACTAGCGTCCAATCATATTCAACTTCATCAATTTCTTTCTTTTCTTTATTATTATTTTTCATTAATTTGAAGCTTAATTAATTATATGATTAAAATACATTTCTATTTCTCGTTAAATAAATGTTATATGTAGCATGCATGTGAGTTGAGCCCACTAACACACGTATCTTCGTCGTTGACGTACGTAGTTAACCAAGCTGAAAGATGGACTCGCAATGGGGTGCGCATTCAACCACGGGATCCTCGACGGGACCTCCACGTGGCACTTCATGAGATCATGGGCCGAGATCTGCGGCGGGGCTCACTCCATCTCGGTCCCACCCTTCCTCGACCGCACCAAAGCCCGCAACACACGCGTGAAGTTCGACATCTCGCTCCCCTCGGACACACTCGCTTCATCCAACGGCGACGCAAAGACGGCTCCACAACTCAGGGAGAAGATCTTCAGCTTCTCCGAGGCTGCCATCGACAAGATCAAGTTAAAAGTCAACTCAAATCCTTCCTCCTCATACGACGGCTCGAAACCATTCTCCACATTCCAATCACTCTCCGTCCATATCTGGCGCCATGTAACCCATGCACGTAAACTGAACCCCGAAGACCACACCGTGTTCACCGTCTTTGCAGATTGCCGGAAACGGGTTGAGCCGCCGATGCCGAAGAGCTACTTCGGGAACCTAATCCAGGCAGTGTTCACCGTCACGACAGTCGGGTTGTTATCGGCGAACCCGGCAGAGTTTGGTGCGGCAATGATTCAGAAATCAATAGAAATGCATGACGCCAAGGCCATCGAGGAGCGCAACAAAGAGTGGGAGAGGTCACCGAAGATCTTCCAGTTTAAGGATGCCGGAGTGAACTCCGTTGTGGTGGGGAGCTCACCAAGGTTCAAGGCGTACGAGGTGGATTTCGGGTGGGGGAAGGCGGAGAGTGTGAGGATGGGGTCCAACAACAGGTTTGATGGGATGGTGTACTTGTTGCAGGGGAAGAGTGGTGGGAGGAGCATCAATGTGGAGATTAGCTTGGAGGCAGCGACGATGGAGAGGCTGGAGAAGGACAAGGAGTTTCTTATGGAGTTCTAATTAATTTTTCATGTATTTGGATGCAATCATGCAAGAAGAAGAACAACAAGATACTTACGGTTAAATCACTAGTTATCTCAAAAGCTTAAGTTCTTTAACACTTCTCCTCACGTGTGGGCTCAAATTCTCTTTTAATAGGAGAGGCTCAATACGTGAAATATTTAATTGAAAATGGAAGGTAAATTAACAAAGTCAAGGTTCGATTCCAAGACTTTTGGCTCTGATATCATGTTAAATTATTAATTATCCCAAAAGTTTAAGCTCTTTAACACTCCCTCTCCCGTGTGGGCTCAAATTCTCTTTTAATAGTTGAGGCCCAACACGCGAAGTATTTAATTTAAATGGGGGTGATTTGACTGAGACAAGATTTGATTTTAAGATCTTTGGCTTTTATACCATGTATTAAAGTAAAGAGAGCAGAAGCGGAGAGAAACGTATAAGCTACATCTTGTTTCTTCAATATATCAAACAATATTATATAACTCTCTATTTATAGAGAGACAATGAATAGTGACCAAGAAATTTTAAAGTAGACCTAAACTAATTAAGGAAGAGAATAAATCTTACAAAGAAATATAATAACGGAGAATAAAAATATTCTAACATAAAGAGAAATAACTTGTTAAGGAAAATATTAATAAACCTAATTTATAAAATATAAAATATTCCAACATCCCCCCTCAAACTCAAGGTGTAAGCTTGAGTTTGGAAAAGAGAAGAAATTAAAGGCATCCAAATTCGATGGTTGGATCACGGCGAGAAAGGCTGAAAGTGACAGCTAGAGAAATACTGAAAAATGGAGACAAGCCGCTAAAAGAATCTGGTGGAGGGTCAAGGCGCAATTGAAAATGAGGGTAGAGAACGGAAACTAGCCATTAAAAATCCTATGAAGGGCCAAACCACATTGTGCCAAGGTTCTCTGACAAGAAAGACGAGAAAGGTTGAAAGTGACGGCTGAAGAAATACCGGAGAACGGATACATGCCGCTAAAAGAATTCAATGAAAGGCCAAGCCAAAACTGACAATGAGGCCCGAGAAAGGAAACTAGCTGTTAAAAATCTTGTGAAGGGTCAAACCACATTGTGCCAAGATTCGCCAATGAATAAAGCTGTGGATCACAACAAAATTGGAAGATTGTCATAAGAGAATACTATAAAACACCATAGAAACATCATAGGACTTTTATTGAAAGTCGCAGAAATAGAAACGTGGCTCTGATACCGTATTAAACTACTAGTTATCCCAAAAGTTGCGTGGGATAAACGTGGCTCTGATTCCACACATTCAGTATACATGGTATACTACTAGTTCTACCATGTTAAACGTGGTCTTGCCATCATCAAGGTGATTTCTAGTGTATTTCTTACTCTTCATGCTGCTATTATTGTGCGCTTTCTTAGTGTTACACATTTTTAAGTATGCCCTGACAAACTCTTGTACCCATTTTCTTATAAAACCAAAAATGATTTTAAAAAGCTTTCAACTCGCCTTTGTTTTCCTTAAAGTTGCATGATAGTATATTTTGTACCTAAATGTGTCTGTTTAGGGCCTAGGGAGAGATGTACCAACCCATAGTTCCTGATTGAATTCTAAAACACCATTTGGAGTTTCTGGCCAAGAGTCTTAACTCTCTGGCCGAACCCTTGCCCTCAAGAGTGAGCGCTCGCCCAGAGAGCAAGGTAATCTTGAAATTCTTGATATGAGATCAAGTGTTCATGAAATTGGCGAAGAACATAATGATCTTGAAATTCACGAAGAACACAATGAAGGAAAGATAAGTATGGAGGAATATATGAAGTTTGCAAATGTGTTGCAACTTCAATTATTAAGTCCAACTGTATCGGAAAATTAAAGGGCAATTCTACAACTTCATGCATAGGAGAGGCTGAATCAACATGTATAATTCTGACTTATATATTTGTTTAAAAATCTAAAAACATGTTTATCTTGATGGTAAAAGATCTTGGGGATCGTTTTAATCCGCTGTGTATAGAAAGAAATTTTTTTGAAGTTTACCTTCTCAAATATATGCATAGATCCCAACATGGTGGGCCTCCGACACGTTGACAGGATCAAAGAGATTCAAAGAATATTGGATCTGTTAGTGCGAGCCTCCAATATACCAGGAAACCAATTGATCGTCAGATTCGGCCAGATCTACACGTGTCAACAACTTGTAAAATTTCTCTGTGTACCCATCCAAGGACTTCGAACCTTGGCTTAAATTCTGCAATTTTTCATACATGGTTCGGTGCAGTTGTGAGGCAAACAGGTGGCTCTCATGTGCTTCAATAGTTTCTCCCAACTATTGATCTTCCCCTTGCCCTGCCACATTCTAGATTGTTTCAATTGCTGCCACCATGCAACAGCTCTTCCCCATAATTTGGTTGCTACCAAAGAGACCTGTCAATCCTTAGGAATCCCCTTGAAATCGAGAACCTCCTCAATTGCTACCACCAAATCCAAAAATTCTTCGGGTTGTAAACTCTCTTGGAATTCCGGAATGTTGAGTTTGAACCCATTCTCCCACCAATTGGCATGAGCTTGCACATGGGGCTAACGTTCCTGCACACGACGCTCCGCAAAAAGGTTGTCAGATTCATTCCCATCACTATAATCATCTTCCTCCTCCAAAAGGTGCGGTGGGGGTTGATGAAGACACCCATTGTGACCACCCATGTTGGTTAATTGGGTAGTGAGAGCCTCCATCTGGCCCCTCTTGACCTCTAATTGCTCCTCCATACATTGCCAACGAGCTGCCGATTGCTCTTCATGAACTGCCTCATCGCGCTTATACACTTCGTTCAAGTTTGCATAGTGGTTGCCCCTTCCCCTTGTCAATGGAGCCAAGGAAAGTAACTTGGCTCTGATACCAACTGATGCAGCGTGACGTCGTGGGATACAAAGAAGAACATCAAGAAGAAGGGATAAATATTTCTAAATTTTGAGTCTATCAAAGATTTAAGAAATCTTCTCAAAACACTAGAGTCTATCTAGGGTTTGAAGGAAAAATTGAAGAAAACTCAACTCTAAGGCTTCTTATTGATAAAAACTGAATAATATAAAGCCACGTTCAGGAAGGCTATAAGCATGTATTTATAACCCCTATATCCTAACCCTAATAGTAAATAGAAATAAAGTCGGTTTGAAATTCTACGATGGCCGTCCGGACGGAACATAACTTCGTCCGAATGGTCACTACATAAAAGAACGAAAATAGAAATAAAACATAGGCGTCTGGACGGCTATAGACGAGGCTCTCAGGAAGACACTTCAATCTTCTCGTCTGGACGAGCTTCAGACGAAGTTGCAGACGAAGCCCTCTGGAATGTAGCTTCTGCATGAGTATGCAATCTCGTCTTGACTCTCCTTAGTACGACTTCCTGGGGCCCCTTTACACTTACATCTACACGAGTCTCCCTCATGAAATCCTAATCACTCTGATCTATATCAGAGAGAGGAAAAATGGAAAGGATGAGTGGGGGGGAAGGGGAAGAGACAATGTTGGAGTACACGCCAGCATGGGCGGCGGCCCGTGTTTGCACAGTCATTGTCACCATTTCTTTGGCCATGAAGCGATTGCTTCACTTTGCCGGCAAAAAGTTGAAGAGGAAGGACCAGAAATCCCTCTTCGAAGCCTTGCAAAAAGTTAAAACACTCATTTGGACCAAAATCAATACCATTGTCTTTGTTAGCACAGATGCTTTAACAAATTAATTTGAAAACCAAATATATTGCATATGTTGTTAATACAAAAATTTAAAACAGAAAAATAAATGCTCCTGTAATGTATTCTAGAGTCGATTTTCTTAAAAAGTTATTTGCCCCTACCAATTTTGATGAATTAATGCTATACACATTCCTACTCTCATATGACTTTTGAAATCACTATTGAATTTAGGATGAATCACTTATAGATTTTGATCTAATGGTGATTTTAAAAGTCATGTCAGGAACTGTTAGAGTGTGAGTGGGAGAATGGAAGTGTGTTTAGCAGTACTCATTCTAATCAATTGATATGCACTGTATTATAGCAAACACTTCTCCATAATATAATAGAGCCATGTAATTCTCTATAACATCCTAAAATGAATGGTCAAGGGCAGCACTATTGCCCTACAACCACTGCCACGCATATATACATGCATCAAACGTGCATACACTTGAGTATTACTTGCTTTAAAGAAATAGTTTTGTGTTAGTTGGGCATTAAGAATGTGTCCTTTAATTTCTCTGTTTTCTATGTGGAACTATTCTCTTCTGGAAAATGCTAGGCTTACCAAATTTATTCCCAACAATTTGGTTTTCAAATGTTGTACCATCATCCCAACATCATATGCCTCTATTTACTAAAACAATAGATCACATTCCGTGGTGAAACATCCACTACAAAAATTGTGATAATTTTTTACTAGGAGTTTTTGACGTGCGGTTTTTGACATTTTTCAACGGTTAAAAGGGTAGGTGTCAAAAATTTCAGATTTTTGACGTGTCTACAGTGACACTTTAAAAAATTTTGACGTGTTGGAGAGAACACGTCAAAAAGAATTTTTTTGACGTGGCCAAACAGCCACGGCAAAAATTTTTGCAATCCTTTTTGACGTGTCACTCCGTTTGACACGTCAAATATATATATATATATATATATATATATATATAT
>NC_081546.1:22552691-22606601 GCF_901000735.1 Corylus avellana
TATATATATATATATATAAACTTACCGAGTTCAATAGCGATACTCCTATAATGGGTGTCTATAGGACGGCAACCTGTTCCATTTGTCATCCCATCACCTTCGTAGCCCTTGGGACAATCACACTTGAAACTCCCCGGAATGTTGGTGCATGTCATATTGCAGGGCTTTGAAATTTCGCACTCATTAATATCTGAAACACAGTGCATATATGCAGCAGCAATGAAACCAACTTGTAATATATATATAAACTTACCGAGCTCAATAGATACTCCTATAATGGGTGTCTATAGTATTAGAAATGGGTCTTGGGCCTAACTCAACCCAAAAGCTAACTCTTGGGTTGAGTTAGGCCCAAGACCCATTTCTAACATGGTATCAGAGCGATAGGCTAACGCCATTATACAATCCAATGGTCCTATGTATTTCTTTTTTCTAAAAAAAAGAAAAAAATCAGCGGCTGTCTTTCTCCACAAGGTCAAATCTGCACGATCCACCCACTGTCCACCTCACGGATAGATCCATTACCATGAACCTCCGTGCCGTTCTAAACATCTGATCTCATCCCAACCCTAGCGCTGGCAGTGCTTCTCTCAGCCTCAGCCTCCTGTTTCAACAGATTTCTGCACCGGCGATTCACCAGCGTCGAGTCCAGCCGGGTTGGATTTCTCTGTTGCCGTCCTCATTCCATCTGCTTCTAGCCTTCCAAGCGCCGACTTCCATCGCTCTAAGCGTAGTTCGCGTCTTCGATCTGCAGCCTCCTCCATTGGTTGTCCACAGCCCATCGCCAGAGGTGTTGTGCGTGTGCTAAGAAGATTTTGTAGAAGAAGACGTGTGTTTGGCTACAAGTTTCATCTAGCCTTATTCGAGTTTGCAGATTCTCTTATTCTAGTTTTAGGAATATGTTATCCTGGTTTAGGTTTTTAACCTAGTTCTGTTTGGTTACGGGATTAAGGTATTCCTTATCCCTGTTTATGTAATCTGTGAACAGAATATTCTTTAAAAAAAAAAAAAAAGGAAAAAGAAAAAAAAAAGAAGTGAAACTGAGAAAAAAAAGAAAAGAAAAAGAAATGAAAAGAATCTTGGTTGGAAAAAAAAAAAAAAAAAATCAAAAGAGGCCAAGTTGCCCATCAAAATTCAAAAGAGGCCAAAAAAAAAAAAAAAAAAAAAATCAAAAGAGGCCAAGTTTCCCATCCATTGGCTCATAGTTGGCCTATTTTTGCTCGGCGCTGTGGTATTGTTTAAAAACCAAGCTATTTCAGCCTATAGTTGGCTCTCTCTTCAGCCCAAAGTTGGCTATCTTTTATTTGGCTCTGTGGTATTATTTAAAACCCATGTTAGAAATGGGTCTTGGGCCTAACTCAACCCAAAAGCTAACTTAAGAGTTGAGGTTTCCCCTTACCTTATAAATAGCCAATCTCCTTAATACCCAAGCAATGTGGGACTTCCAACACGCCCTCTCACGTGTGGCGGGAGGATATCCAAGCCAACACGTGCGACAATGGGTGACAGTGTGCCACAAACAATTAGGCTAAGCACGTATGGCGGGAGGACATCCAAGCCAACACGTGCAACAATGGGAGAGACGGTGGGCCACATCCAATTGAACTTGGCTCTGATACCATATTAGAAATGGGTCTTGGGCCTAACTCAACCTAAAAGCTAGCTTTTGGGTTGAGTTAAGCCCATGACCCATTTCTAACATATAGGATGACAACCTGTTCCATTTGTCATCCCATCACCTTCGTAGCCCTTGGGACAATCACACTTGAAACTCCCCGGAATGTTGGTGCATGTCATATTGCAGGGCTTTGAAATTTCGCACTCATTAATATCTGAAACACAGTGCATATATGCAGCAGCAATAAAACCTACTTGTAATATATATATATATATATATATAATAACTAAACTCGGCCTAAAAAAAAAAAAATGAAAGAAAGAAACAAGGCGTAGGAAATGAGAAGTATATGATTACCTTGGCAACCATGAAAGAGGTATGGGTTCCCTTGATAGCCTGAGGAGCAATTGCAACGATATCCAGGACCGTTGGTGGAATCATAACATTCACTCTGCGATGCCTTACATGCATAGGTTGTCAAATTTTTCTGAGCATCTGGGCATGCCTCATTCTCAACTGTCCAATCAAGCACCAGGGGAAGAGTAGTATATCTCTTCTCTAAATTTAAAAGATCCAAGGAAGAAAAATTGTATGCTTCTTCTTCCGTTACAAAAACGAAACCACATGGATATGATTGAAGTCGCTTACTTCCGAGTGGTTGTTTGTGCTCAGAAGATCAATTTCGAAATCCCTTATTCCTTGTGGGATAGGAGTTTGGCAACAGCCAATGCCAGAGCAAGACCCGTTTTCCACACTTTGAATACTGCTACAGAATGAGAAGCATCCAGTCACGTACTCGTTCCTTCCCGTTAAACCTCCAATAAGCCCAACAGTCTCACACAACCGACCACAGTGAACTTGTTCCTTGTATATGAGATGGAAAACTTTATTAGACTGAGCCAGGAATAGCTGTCGCTGGCGACATACCCCCGCTCCGTAGGGCAATGGTGGGCTATGGGGGCTGAGACTCGCACTTCACCATCCAATGATATGTTAGTGTCATTACAAGTGATGAGAAAAGATGGATCAAGGTAACACCCCTCGCTTGTTCCAAATGGGTAGGGGATTTGTTGAAGCGATCCACATGTGGTGTTGCAGCTAGGATTGGGTTCTGCAGCTGCAGCTATTGCTGCCAAAATTATGCCCACAACTAGCAGTTGCTGTTGCAAAAGTATTCCACGCAAACCCATCGAATGCCTGACAACCTCGAATGGCTTTTTGTAAATTTGTTTTAGTCTTTTCTTTGTGCTCTGACAACCTCGAATGGCTGCCTCTTTATACATAGAAGGCAACTGCGTATCAATATGTCACCGGTGACGTCCACAAGTTTGTACAGATTTTCCTGAAACCATTGCACGAGGGTAGGGCCTACTCATCCTTCATAAGATGGAAAAAGAAAGATCGAACAAGTAAATGTGTAATTAATATTAGGAGGAAAATTCACACTCCCTCTAAATTAATTATCACTCAATTGATAATATTTTCTTAAATTTTTAATTGTAATAATGTTCATTCAATTTATCAAAACATTGTCAATGTACCCCCAATAACAAAATTACCCTTAGTAAAATAAAAACAAAAAATACTAAAACTTTTTTTAAAACAAAAAAAACATAAAACTTAAAAAAAAAAAAAAAAAAATTCCAAAGGGTGACCAAGTTTAAAATTAAAAAAAAAAAAATCCTTTTTATAAGAAAAAAATGAAAATGTTCGATTTTTTTTTTTTTTAATTGAGAATTTTCTTCTGTTTTTTTTTTTAAATATTTTTGTTTTATATTTTTTTTACATAAAAATTTCCGTTTTTTTAAAAAAAAAAAGCAAAAAATTTTGTTTAATTTTTTAAAACAAAATTTAAAAATAAAAATAAATTTTTTTTAAAATTGCTTTTTTAATTATTATTATTTTTTTTTTTTGTAAAAAATTTATTATTGTTATTATTATTTTAGAATTTATAGGGGTGTTTTTGTTTTATTGAGAAATATATAAAAACTTTATTATCTTTTTGCTAGCCTTGGGGGGACTTTGACAATACTTTGGTAGATTGGAGGAGAATATTGTCACAATTGAAAGTTTGGGTAGAACATTATCAATTAAGTGGTAGTTTGAGGGGCCGGGGGTATGTGAATTTTACCCTAATATTAACTATTTTCCGTTTATTGTTTCTCTAATTATAATCACAAAAGGATGCATACACGAGCCAAAGCTTTGGGGGGAACTTTGACAATGCTTTGGGAGATTGGAGGAGAACATTGTTACAATTGAAAGTTTGGGTGAGACATTATCAATTGAGTGGTAGTTTGAGGGGCCGGGAGTATGTGGATTTTACCCTAATATTAACTATTTTCCGTTTATTGTTTCTCTAATTATAATCACAAAAGGATGCATACGCGAGCCGCCTAACCGTGACATTGAGGGATAGCAAATATGAATGACTTGCATATTTGCTGACCTAATATTGTATTGGGGGTGTTGACATATAGATGATGAGGTGTTAAATAACACATATACATGTCCCAGTTTGTAAACTGTTAAATGAAGTACACAAACAAATGTGATCCCGTACGGCTTAAAAAAAGCATGGTCTCATACAAATTTGGTCTAAATTTATACCAAAATTGATGATATTTGTTAGTAATTGGTAAACATGTTTTATCCACAAGGCTTTATCGCTAATGAAAAAGAATAATTGACACTAAAACTCCAACATTATGAGCATAATGTAATTCGATTTGCAGTCACACGTCTTGGATTGTGAAATGTTTTTAAATTGTGCCAATGATTTTCAAGCACCAGAAGATCAATTATCAAACAACTTGTTTATTTTGTGTTTATTATTTTCATTTCTATCGCAACTATAGAACCAGAATTTTCAGCAATATATGAATAATGCCAAAACTATTCTTCACAACAAAATTGAAGATGAGGGATTCTTTGGTATTGTATATCGAGAGAGAAGTTGCTGCAAAATTTAGTAAAAATTCAATCATAACAAATTTTTGGGATATATAAGAATGATGGGTTCCCTTTTGGTAGGTGATTGAATTGAAATTCAAATAAAGAAACACTTACTTTGTGGGTTTTCTTTTGCGTATAATTTTTT
Organism: Corylus avellana; assembly: GCF_901000735.1. Classification (NCBI taxonomy): domain Eukaryota; kingdom Viridiplantae; phylum Streptophyta; class Magnoliopsida; order Fagales; family Betulaceae; genus Corylus; species Corylus avellana. The sequence goes on from NC_081546.1 coordinate 22,557,410, forward strand.
TAACACAAAGTTTTAAATTGTTTGTATTGAAAAGTGAAAAGGTTTTGTGTTAATTGTAGTGATTTTTTGTATTTAAATAGTAATAAAAGTAAATGATATGATATAAAAAAAATAAATAAGTGATAATATTTTAATGTTAATTTTTTTGGAAAAAATGGTGCATAAACAGTATCAAGGAGAAAGAAACCGGTTGCCAATCGGGAGTGTCTAGGTGTCTATTAATTCAAAGTCTTCCCAGTGAAATAGTGTTTTAAGTTTTTTTTTTTTTGGGTAAGTCTTTTATGTGTTTGACTTCAAAAGTCTCTTCTAAGTTTATAAGTTTATCCAAAAGAGGGGGTGCAAAATGGGAAAGTTAGTAGTAATTACTTAAGCAGCAATTTTTGACATGAACGGATGTCACTTGAATTACAAGTATTTTCTAGTCTTCTCCAAGTTTTTTTTAACATCTAAAGGTATGTTTGAAATTACCTTACCGCTTAAAAAGTTGATAACCATATATATATATATAGGGATAAATGTAAAATTGGTCCTAATGGTGGGCCTAAATTACAAATTACTCTATGTGGTATAAAAAATAATTTATAGGTCCTTATAGTTAGCCTAAATTATAAATCATTCCATGTGGTATAAAAAATAATTTATAGGTCCTCAAGATATGCCAAAATAAAATTTTACTCCATGAAATCAATTTTCGTTAAGTAACTTAACAAAATCTGTTACTTTGCCACGTCATGCACAATAAAAACGCGACACGCGTTATTATTAATTTATGACTTTAAAAAATGACAATTAAAATTTTCTACATTATTTTACGATGCTAGATAAGATTATACATTAGCTCTCACTCCAAATCATATGGCTACAATAAATTACATAATCTCTTATATCCCTAAAATTTTGCCTCATGCGTAACCTACCCAATGTTATAAACCTTGGATAGAACTTATCCTTGAAAATCGGTTTGCAAGGGAAGGGTGCCTAAGAGCTTATATACACATGGTCAAGATTAGACTTAACCAATGTGGGACACTAGAATCGTAACATACCATCATGCTTCCGTGGCCAACGTCCAAATGGCTCACTCTACCGACACTGACCTGATGGCAGCCCTTTCTCTTTTGGCAGCTCCACTCACCTATCAGTATTTTAATCTAACCAATAGGTCGCCCCTTTCGTGACTCGAACCCCTCGACATGGTGGTTAGCTCTGATACTAAATGTTACAAACCTTGGGTAGAACTCACCATTGAAAATCGGCTTGCAAGTGAAGGGTGCCCAAAAACTTATATACACATGGTCAAGATTAGATTTAACCAATGTGGGACACTAGGATTGTAACATACCATCACGCTTCTCTTATATCCCCAAAATATTTTGGCATCCTAGTCCCTGCGAATCTCCCTCCCAAGAATCTTCTTGGCTGCGCTCAAATCCTTCATGTCAAATTCTCTACTTAACAAAACCTTCAATTTGTTGACCTCCACTATACTCTTTTCTGCAAGAAGCATATCATCCACGTACAGTAACAGAAGAATAAATGAGCCATGATCAAGGCTCCTCACATAAACACAATAGTCATACTCACAACTCTTGTACCCAATTCTGATCATGTTGGAGTCAAACTGCTTATACCATTGCCTTGGAGACTGATTTAACCCATAAAGTGAATTCTTCAATTTATAGACCAAGTGCTCCTGTCTAGGTTGACTAAACCCTTCTAACTGCTCCATGTAAATCTGCTCCACCAAATCACCATGGAGAAAAGCTGTCTTCACATCCATCTGCTCCAATGCCATGTCATAATGAGCTACCAACGCCAATACCACTCTGATGGAAGTATATCTGACCATTGGGGAAAATATTTCATCATAATCAGCCCCTTTTTGTTGTGAATAACCCTTTGCTACTAGGCGAGCCTTAAACTTTTTCCTCCTTTTTTTCTGACACTGTTTCCTTTTTCTTGAACACCCATTTGCACCCTATCGCTATCTTCCTCTCTAGAGGCTCCACCAAATCCCACGTCTGGTTTTTATGCAAAGACTCCTCTTCCGCCATAGCACCCACCCATTTGATCTTCTCTTGGCTAGTAACAGCCTCTTGAAAAGTAGTAGGATCTCTACTGTTGATGACAAGAGTATAAGAAACATGTCTTCAAAACTGTACTTGGTTGGTGGCCTGGTAGTGTGTCTAGGCATGTCTACGACTATAATGTAATGCTCCTTAACTTTTGAAGTAGAGGTCTCTGTACCCTAAGAAGTGTTCTCCCACACAGGAGTCTCTAACTCCACTTGCACCACCTGCTTATCACTGCTACTGCTTTTTGGCACCTGCTGCTCTGCACCCTAAGTGCTTTTCAACATGAAATTTTTATCAAATACCACGTCTCTACTGATCACCACCTTTTTTGCCTTCGGATCCAAAAACTTATAACCCTTGACCCCTTTCCCATATCCGAGAAAGGCACACTATCTAGTCTTTGGACCAAGCTTGATCGTTCTTCACTAAGTATGTGCACATAGGCTGGACAACCAAATACTCTGAAACCAGAGTAGTCTACCTCATTACCTGTCCACACCTCCTCTGCAACTTTCCCATCTAGTGCTACCCTCAGTGACCTGTTGATCAAGTAGCATGCCATACTCGGTGCATCTACCCATAAAATCTTTACAAGTCCAGCATTCAACCTGAGACATCGTGCTTTCTCTGCAATAGACCTGTTCATCCTGTCCGCCACACCATTTTGCTATGGTATCTTCCGTACTATGAAATGTCTCCTTATACCATGCTACTCATAGAAATATCTGAACTTGTCGTTTGTGTAGTCAGTGCCATTATCTGTCCTGAGGCACTTAACCTTCTTCTCAATCTGGTTCTTTGCTTTAGCTTTCCATAATTTGAACTTGGCAAACATTTTTGATTTGTGTCACATGAAGTACACCCAAACCTTTTTGGAGAAATCATCAATAAAAATCACGAAATACATCTGTCCTCCCTATGACGTTGTCCTCATTAGTCCCCAAACATTAGAATGTACATAATTCAAAATAGCCTCTATCTTGTGTGTGGTTGTCTTGAATTGTACCATATTCTGCTTCCCCATAACACAGAACTTACAGAAATCAAGTTTGCACGTTTTAACACCCTTCAACTGATTTCTCTTATGAAGCTCCAACATGCCCTGCTCACTCATACGACCCAACCGCATATGCCATAAAACAGTACATCTGACTCAAACTGCATAGAGGCAATTCTACCTACAACTGTACTTCCCAACAGTTTATAGATATTCTTTGTACTTTTCTGCCCCTTCATCACTACCATCGCACACTTAGTCACCTTCATTACTCCACCTTCAGACTTGTAACCTTAACCATTTGAGTCTAAGGTACCCAATGAAATCAAACTCTTTTCTACATCTGGTACATGTCTAACATCACGTAACGCTCTAACCACACCATCAAACATCTTAATCCTGATATCACCTATACTAGTAATTTTACAATGTGCACCATTACCCATAATAACTATACCAGAATTAACTGACTTGTAGGTGTCAAACCAATCTCTATTGGACGTCACGTGAAATGAACATGCTTAGTCCAGAACCAAGAGTCCGCAGTATGCTCTGAATTAGATGCAACAGAAAGCATATTACCATCATCATTGTCTGAATTTTTCACCACTATGTTCACAAATCTTGAGGAACCTTCATTCTCGTCATCCTTGTTCTTCTCCGATCTGGACAGTCACGCTTTATGTGCCTTTTCTTTCCCCGCTTATAGCAATTGATGTCCTTCCACTTCTTGGATTTTGACCGAAAATTCTTGCCATTCGAACCACCCTTGTTACTATTTCTTCTACGCTCTTGGTTACCCCTTACAACTCGCCCTTCTCCTTTAGAATTTTCATCAATAATTTTCTTCCTTTGATGAAAAGCCAACAGGGCTCCTGTAACGTCCTCTAACTCCAAGGTCTCTTTTCCCCATGTTAGAGTTGTAACCAAATTCTCATACATAGGAGAAGTTGGGAGTGAGTTCAATAGCATCAACACCTTGTCTTGGACTTCGAACTTCACATTAACCCTCTTCAGATCTCTGATTATCTAATTGAACGCATTGATGTGTTGGCTCAGATCCGACCCCTCGGCCATCTTTAAGCCGTACAACTGCTGATTTAGATAGAGCTTGTTCATCAACGAATTTGACATATACTGACTTTTCAGTTTCAACTAAACTGCCACCAGAGATTCTTCGTCCATGACGTGATATATCACGTCATCTCCCAGACAAAGCCGAGTAGTAGCCACCGTTTTAGCCTCAAATTCCTTCCAATCTATGTATGACATACCTTCTGGTTTCATCCCATATAAATCTTTCACCATCCCTTGTTCCACCAACAAATCCTTGACATGTCTTTGCCATAACCCGAAATTACCAGATCCATCGAACTTCATCACGTCGAATTTCGCAGAAGATGTGCCAATCCCAGCCATCGTAGAATTAGGCTTTGATACAAATTGTTGTTACCGTGCACAACAATACAACAATGATGAATAATATGGAATTTGAAAAGAGAGAGATCAAGAGAGAGTCGAGACACAGATTTATGTGGTTCGGCAATGTGCCTACATCCACAGGAGAGAGTGTGGCTATATTTTACTATTCAATGATTTAGGGTTACAACATAACATATTTATAGAAAAAACCTAATTGTAAGTATTTTGAAAAACCTTTTCTCCATGGTGATTTGGAGGAGCAGATTTACATGGAGTTCCAAGGCAGTGGTATAAGTAGTTTGACTCCTACATGATCAGAATTGGGTACAGGAGATGTGAGTATGACTGTTGTGTTTATGTGAGGAGCCTTGATGATTGCTCATTTATTCTTCTGTTACTGTACATGGATGACATGCTTATTGCAGCAAAGAGTATATTGGAGGTCAATGTTGTGCCAAATACTACCTAAATTAATATATAATATTTAGTACATTTTAACCCGCAAGTGCACAATATCAAACGATAGTATAGTGCAGCAAGTACGAGATCAATCCTACGAGAATTGTTGATTTTGTTTTAGAAGTAATTAAAATACCAAAATTGTTACGAAATTGATATTGATACTAAGGAAAAGAAATAAAGATAAAGATAAGATAAAGGTAGGGCTTTGATATCCATCACTAATCATGCTCAAATAATATAATAATATGTCAATGATCCAATCATATTATGAATACCTAAAGTTTGCCAACCTAAGTGTATAGGTGTCTACTCCTTAAACTATTGATTACGCTAAGCAACGAATTAGACATGAGTGCTACTCTAATTCTTTTCTTTCTTAAAGGATTTAGCATGGATGTTTACTAAGTTGTTATTTGAGAAAACATAAATCTGTGAAAATCGACAAACACATGAGGCCTAGGGCATGGATGTCTACTCCCTGTTCCCCATGTTGATTAACCCAAGAACCGGTGTGGATTTCTTTTGTTACTCTTATTAAACGCAAGACTCGATCATCCAAATTGATTTAATTAAGTAGTCCATACCACATGCATATGTTGATCAGACAAACACATATGAGGAATTCAATAAAACAGGAATTAATCAAGTTAAGCAAGACAATATGATTATCACAAAGGCGCCAATATTGAAATATTAAATAAACATAATTAGGGCTTCATTCTAGCCCTACTTAAAATATAAACTACATAACAAAATAAAAGGTGGAAGAGAAGTAAACCCAAACTCCTCTTGATTTAGACTTCAGTTCCTTTCTAGAGCTTGTGCCTCTTTCTCCACTCTTTTTCCTATAAGCTAAGAGGTCTATTTATAGGCCTCTAGAAGTCCTTGAATCACCAGTAAACCTAGAAAATTCGTAGGGTTTAGTCCTATTACAAGTGGGACTTGGAATATCCTAATATGGAACGAAAGGGCATTCTGGCCGCAGCTCACTATTCTCCAGCGCACGGGTGCGATCGATCGCAGCCCGTATAAGCTCAATCGCACGTCTGCAATTGATTCTCCTTGTGTGCACATGAGAGCATGCCTTGCGCTTGTCTGGTCATTCTGCTTGTGGTGTGCTCGATCGCAGTTCCCCTGCGATTGATCGCACTACTAGAGCCTCTAGCTTTTCCCAAATTTGCTCTTTAAGCCCAATACTTCCAGATTTGCTTCTTTTTCTTTCAAAGGCCTACAAAAACATAGAAAATACAAAAAGGAAATAAAATGGCATAAACTAACAACACTAAGGAATTAACACATATAAGTTTAAGGGCTAAAATATGAATATTTTGGCACTTAACAGTCAACAACCTGAAGGTTTTGTTGGGTAGAGAATTTGACATGAAGATTTGGGTACAGCCAAAAAGAATCTTGGGATAGAGATTCGCAGGGACTGGGATGCCAAGAGATTGTGGCTATCTCAGGCGGGCTATGTGAAGAAGGTGTTGGAGAGGTTTAGCATGGAGAATGCAAACTCAGTGAGTACACCTTTGGCGAATCATTTTCGTTTGTCAACCTCACAGTGTTCAAAGACAGTTGAAGAAACTGAAGACATGTCTAAGGTCCCATATGCCAGTGCAGTGGGGTGTCTGATCTATGCTATGGTATTTACCAGGCCAGATTTTGCTCATGCAGTTAGTGTGGTGGGCAAGTACATGGTGAATCCGGGGAGACAACACTGGGATGCAATCAAATGGATTTTCAAATACTTGAAAGGTACTACAGAGAATGGCATCACTTTTGTCAGACAGAAAAGTGATTTGTCGTCTTCGGGTATATAGATGCGGATTATGTAGGGGATTTGGATGACAAGAGGTCGACCACAGGTTATGTGTTCACTCTTGCAGGATGACCCATATGTTGGTGGTCTATGATCCAGTCCACGGTTGCGATGTCCACGACTGAGGCAGTGTACATGATGGCAGCTGAGGCTGCCAAGGAAGCTTTGTGGCTTACAAGGTTAGTTAGGGAGCTGGGTATTCAGCAAGGTGGGGTTCTGGTATTGTGACAGTCAGAGTGCCATTTACCTGGCAAAGAACGAGGTGTATCATGCGAGAACCAAGCACATTGATGTGAGGCTTCACAAGATCGGGGAATTCCTTGCTACAGGTGAATCGTTACTTAAAAAAGATTCACACTTTTGAGAATGCAGCAGACAAGTTGACGAAGCCTGTTAATCCAGAGAAGTTCAAGCATTGCTTGGATTTGAAAAATGTCTCCAGGTGCTAGAAAGGAGAGGAGGCCCAATACTTGATTCTCTTCAAAGAGGTGAATACTCGCCAAGGTGGAGATTGTTGGAACAAGTGGCTCATATTCTACTACTGGCCCAATGGGTGTAATTAGTTTATGTGAGCCTGGAAACAAATAAGTTTTGGGGGTATTTTGGAATTTTTCAAAATACTTACAATTTGGGTTTTCCTGTAAATATGTTATATTGTAACCTTAAATCATTGTATAGTAAAATATAGCCACACTCTCTCCTGTGGACATAGGCACATTGCTGAACCACGTAAATTTGTGTCTCGACTCTCTCTTGATCTCTCTCTTTTTGAATTCTATATTATTCATCATTGTTGTGCATGGTAACAACACACTAGTGGTCTTAAACGGATGTCAATTGAATTAGAAGTATTTTCTAGTCTTCTTTGAGTTTTTTTTTTTATTTTTTTTATTTTTTTTATTTTTTTTTATTTTATTTTTAACATCTAAAGGTATGTTTGAAATTATGTTATAGCTTAAAAAGTTGATAACCAGATATATAGGATAAAGGTAAAATTGGTCCTTGTGGTGGACCTAAATTACAAATCACTTTATGTGGTATAAAAAATAATTTATATGTCCCTGTAGTTGGCATAAATTACATATCATTCCATATGGTATAAAAAATAATTTATAGGTCCTCAAAATATGCCAAAATAAAAGTTTACTCCCTGAAATCAATTTTCGTTAAGTAACTTAACAAAATCTGTCACTTTGCCATGTCATGCACAATAAAAACGTAACACGCGTTATTATTAATTTATGACTTTCAAAAATGACAATTAAAATTTTCTACATTATTTTACGATGCTAGATAAGATTACACATCAGCTCTCACTCCACGTCATACGGCTACAATAAATTACATAATCTCTTATATCCCCAAAATTTTACCTCGTGCATAACCTTCCCACATCTTCATCTTCATCAGCCGCTTCACAAAATGCGACCCTCAAATTCTCGCAAAATGCTCACAAATCGTGGCGAGGAAGATGGAAATGAGGGAATGTTATACACAGAGTAAGATTTTGGGGATAAGTTTCATCAATGCCACAGACAACATCTTAGAATCAACCTCACTACATAATTTTGCAAAAGCATATACTGGTCACATATATGCACAATCCAAAAAAAGATGCATGCATAGTTAAATAATAATAAATAAATAAATAAAGACAGAAAAAAGAAAGAATTCAAGACTCTGAGACAGAAATGTAGAGTGCAGAAAACTTAGAAAACATTGGGAAGAGAAATTGCTTTTCGTTTTATTTATTGGAGGAAATTAAAAAAGTTGCTCGATCATTCATTATACTCTCTGCCTTCAAGTTGTCAATGCTCCCAATTGTATTGTAATTCATCTTTTCCACTATCAAAATTAAACAAGTAAATTCCATCCTCTTGAGCCTTCCAAAAGCAATCATAATAGCGGCAATTCTGACTAAGAAAAACCTGATCAAACAAGAAAGCATCGAAGGTCCGATGTCCACCGACCCACCACAAGTTGCAAAAGTAGAGTGTAGTGCGCCAAAAGTTGTAGTGAAACTTCCATTGGAACTCTCCATTTATAGCAATATATTGAAAGCCAAGATCATCGTTTTTGGACTTACAATGAGCTCCTAGAATAGAATCTTTGAACCCGTTTCGAATGTGAACATGGTAGGGGTCAGCGTTGGCAATTAGCAGTTGACTCATGAAGAGAGCCAAGACAAGCAAGAGTGCTAAATTACTCATTTTCTGTACGTACATGGCTTGATTCATTTCCAGTGCTTCAAATAATGCTACTTCTTAGATCCTTTAAATACCCAAACAACTTAACAACTCATTCATTGTACAACTTAATATGGGGATAAGAAACAATTAATTGTTGTAATGAGTTACAAACATTTATTTTTCAATCTTTTGAAAATGTTTTATCATTTAATATTATCTTCATGATTTTTTTTATGGGAAATAAAAGTCAGCTTTAACTATTTTGGTTTATAACCGTTTGGTCATTAATATTGTTTACAAATCATTAAATCTTGTTTTGACCATTTGGTCACTAACATGCATTGATATTTCTATAATTATTAATAGCTATTACTATTTTTCTAAGCATTAATGGCGGTTATTAAGACATGAGATTTTGACAAAATATTAGTTATATATGACTGTTGGTCATTAACAATTTTTTATGACCAAATGGTTTTCTAAGATTTATTACCGTTGGTCAATTTGATGGTTTTAATCTTTAATGTTATGACCGTTTGGTATTAAAAGTTTATCAAGTTTTTAACAAAGATTATGTGATATCTTTCTAACAAAGAATATCACTATAAATAAGTTATACTTTTTCATATAGAGTATTCTATTTTTCCCATAAAAAAACTAGTGCATAGATTTCTATCCTATCCAAATAAATCAGCCACTTGAACTAGTTGAAGGTTCACCTAGTGTCTTTTATTCTTTGTTTTCTCTATGTGGTTTTTTCATCAAGAAGATCAAAGAGTTGTTCTACTAGTCTTCGTTATTGGAAGTGTGTCCTTAACGAAAGTAGACGCTATTGTCTAATCCTAAGAGGTTGCGTGTCAAAGGATTTAATCGCACCGAGATATACACTTCGGGAGGCATGAATCAATATTTAAGGACAACGCTCTTGCGTGATTTTATTGCATATTGTGAGATCTTTCTATACTCTTGATGCAAGCCAGTTTTACCCATTTTAGTAAAACTTTTTAGGTGCGAATTTAACCAAAATGGGTAAACTTGGCTGGACAGAAATAAAGGCAATAATCCAATAAGGAAAGAATTGAATACTCTATTGGGGACTTTAATGAAGATTTTATTCCAGCAGATCAAATAATCCAGCAATCAAATATATTTTATTTTATTATTTACGTTATTTAAATTAGGATTTTATTTAATTTTAATTTTCCCTTTATTATTCTAGAAATTTCCATAATAGGCTTTGGTTTACTTTTGCGCCAAGTTTGCTTATTGTTATAAATACCGCAGACCTAATATGTAAGAGGCAGATTTTATGTATTTTGATCAATTTATCAATATGAAACACTCTGTGAGTGATTTTCTATCCCTTTTGCCTTGATTTCTTGATAAAATCTTGGTTTAAGAAAAGTTGTGAATCTATTGTTGTTTGCTATTGCAAACCCACTACGCCCGCCCTGCATTAGTTGGTATCAAAGATTAGCGTCTTCTAGGGATGAATTTTTTCCATTAGCTTTTCATGACTAGTGGTCGTGGTCGACGTGGACACGTTCTGAATGAGGAAGGCCCCTACCACGCGTGTAGTGTACAAGACGTGAAGATTGAAGACTTGCAAAGGCAGGTTGCGAAGTTAACCCAGCGTCTAGCGGCGCAAAACTTGGAGATGTATTGCGATATTGACGGTAACAATTCATAATCCAATTTCAAGAACCTATATCCCAAGTCTGTTCTGGTTCTGGTACGTGTTCAGGATGAGTGCCATGAAGACTTAGACTTTAGAGTTGAGCTTCCAGAAATTTTCGGTACTCTCACATCCTTGACTATTATTGGTAAGTCTCAAGCCCATCTACCAAATTCATATTATGTGGAGGAGGAATATGAATTTATTAAGGAAGATTTTTCTGTAGATTGGGCCTCTCCACCAATCTATGATATTTATCATGTCAAAGAGGATCTATTGGATGAGATAAATTTATTTCGTGATACCGTAAAACTTGTCGAAGAGAATGATGTCCACCGTGTGTTTGACAAAATTCCAAATAGTGTAATATCTCAATGGGGTCTTGAAAAAATTAATTATGTTGATTTTCTTGGGATTGGAAATTTTCTTTCAAATTTTCCTAAACAAAATCTTGACGTTGGTTTCGGCATGTTGGAGGAAATTCTGAATTTTCATGGCCAGGAAAGAATTCATCGTTTTCGGAAATTTTTTACGAATGGTGAATTTATGTAACTCAATCAAGAGCTTCTGAAGATTATTTTATCTCAAGTTGGTGTGAGTAACTTCAAATATAATACTCGAAGTCATGTTATGAAGGCTTGCAAATTGTTTATCTTTTGGTATCAAGTTGCTTTGACATTGAGAAGTACTGGATGGAAGGGATTAATTGGACATCCGAAAGATCGAGGAAAAGATGATTTGAACTCAAGGGCGAGTTCTTTCCAACCCGGAGAGACTGATGCAGGACAAAATTGAGAAAACTGTTATTTTAATTATGCATGTGTATTTTAATTTTCCTTTCCATTAGGATTATATTTTCTTTTTGTAATAAGGATTAGGTTTTTCAATTCTTATTGGGATTTGTTTTCCTTTTCCTATTACGATTTGTTTTCCTTTTATAATTAGGTTTGCTTTCCCTTTTCCTTGTTAATTTAGGAGGTGCCTTGCCTATATAAAGACATCTAGTCTTTGTTGTTTTTTAAAATTTAGTTTATACTATCAATTAAATTTAAGTCTTTCAGAGTTATTTCTTTGTTTGCTTATTTTGGGCAATTAGGGACTTTCTCTTCTCTATTGTTATTTTCTCTCTTCCTGAATTCCCTTTTCAACCTTCAACTCTTAGTTTCTGCTGCTATCATATGCAGTTAGGACAATCTTAGTTCTGCCTGACGTCAGTTGGTATCAGAGGCCAGCAACTTTTCTGCCATGGCACGAAGAAGACATGATGTAGGAAACAAGTATGCAAGTCTTGGTGTTGTGCATGAGCGCAAAGAAACAACACATGATGAACGACTGAGGGTTCGTTTGCAGCCCGAGGAAGAGCAATTTGTGCTATATATGTGTTATGGATGAACACCAATTTTAGATGATCAGCGAAATTAATCTTCCGCTCTTTGTGCAAATTAAATAGTCACAGTAGCATAATAATAATAAAGCAACCCAAAAGTAAGACACCAAGATTTTTTACGTGAAAAACCCTTTAATGCGAAGGTAAAAACCACGGGACCTAGTCCAGTTAAATCTTCCACTATCAACAATAATGAGTTTACAATTGTCTTTCCTAGAGAAATATCTAGACGCTATCACCACATCAAGAGTACATGCATTCTTCGATTAAACATAAATTCATCACCCTAAAGTGGATTCCAACAAGAATAAAGAAAGATTTCACCAAGTAGGTATTAGCAACCAAGCGACTGGAGAGGAATTCCTACGATCAACACCAGTCAATACGTAGCACTCGTCGTCGGGAGCAACATACTAAAATTGCATCAAGATCGGACCACAAACGACCTTCCATCTCTGATAGATACAATTAAGAAAAAACCTTTTTATTTTCTTTTCTCTCTCTCCCTCATGGTGTCGCACTCCTCTTTCTTTTTCTTCTTTTTCTTTTTTGTCTCTTTTTCTCACCAAGAACGCGCACTATGCGTTCCTTATATATAGCAAATGAAGGGTTTTAACCCTTTTGTTTGTCCACGTGGGTTGGTCCCCACATAAGAGGGACCACCCTAACAAATCTCCCCTTCCCGATTATGTGGGGGGACTCCACCAAGCCTGCCGCACTTCTACAAATTTCAAGCTTTTGCATAGGCAATGGTTTAGCCATCATACCATGGGTGAGAAAGTTTCATCAAAATCAATGCCCTTCTTTTGACTGAACCCCTTTACAACTAGTCGCACCTTGTACCTTGGCTGTGATCTGTTTGGTTCAATCTGGCATCTAAACACCCATTTATTCTTGAGTACTCTTTTGCCCTTAGGCAGTTCCACCAAATCATATGTGTGATTCTCATGCAAGGATTTCATCGCATCTTGCATGACTTCTAACCATTGATTTTTTTGGTCATGTAGCATAACCTCTTGATAACTTTCTGGCTCTCCCCCATCAGAAAGTAACACATACTCATTAATTGAATACGTTTTGGAAGGTTGTCGGTCTTTGGTTGATCTCCTCAACCGAATCTCAGCAGATGGTTCTGAAGAAGCTTGCTCTAGGTGTCCTTCTGACTCCACATTATCAATTGTAGGCTCACCATTTTCACCAACTGTATCAACCTGTTCTTCTAGTACATCTCCCATGTGTTCATCATGCATCACACAAGGAGGAATCACTGGATCCAAATCAATACGGTATTCACTGAGAGACTCTGCCTTTTTCTCATCCAAGTCTTCAATGGTTTGATCTTCAAAGAATATGACATCTCTACTTCGTATGATTTTCTTATTAACTGGATCTCACAATCTGTAACCAAACTCCTCGTGCCCATAACCTATGAAGATACATTGCTTGACTTTGCTATCAAGCTTTGACCTCTCATCTTTAGGAATATGGACGAATGCCCTGCAGCCAAACACTCTCAAGTGCTCAAAAGAAACATTTTTCCTTGTCCAAACCCTTTGAGGAATTTCACCATCCAAAGGAACTGAAGGAGAAAGATTTGTCAAGTCAACTGTTGTCTTCATTGCCTTACCCCAAAAATTTTTAGGCAATTTTGCATGAGAGAGCATACACCTAATTCTCTCACAGATGGTTCTGTTCATTCTCTCTGCTACACCATTATGCTGTGGAGTCTTAGGCACAGTTTTCTCAAGCCTAACGCCATGGCTTTTGTAATACTCTTCAAACGGTCATCTGTATTCACCACCATTGTCTGCACGGACGCATTTTAACTGCCTTCCAGTTTCTCTTTCAACCTTCATATGAAAAACATTGAACACACCCAATACCTGATCTTTTGTTTTCAAAGAAAACACCCATACCTTTCTAGAGTGGTCATCGATAAAAGTCGCACAATAAAGTGCATCACCTAGAGTTTTAGTGTTCATAGTGCAGACATCAGTGTGAATTAAATTAAGAATAGTAGACTCTCTTGATGAAGAAGATTTTGAAATGAAACTCTTCTTTGTTTTCCAACAAGACAATGAGTACAGGGCGTTAGTGACGTACCTTTATTATTAGGTAGGAGTAGTTCCTTGGCGAGAATCTGAAGTCCCTTCTCACTCATGTGACCAAGCCTCTTGTGCATAGCTTAGTGAAGTTTTCATTCTCAACAACAATCGCATCTCCCTTGACTAGTCTTCTAGCTATCTTGTAGAGAGTGTTGATCTTCTTTCCCCTGGCTAAGATAAGAAAACCCTTGCTCAGTTTCCACTGTCCACCTCCAAGGTAATTGTGGTAGCCTTCATCATCAAGTTTCCCAATAGAAATCAAGTTGAAGCACATTTCAGGAACATGTCTGAAATCCTTATGAATTAATTTGCATCCAATGCTGGTCTCTATCTGTATATCTCCCATGCCCACAACTTTACACTTTGCTTCATTTCCGATCTTGACCCAACCAAAATCGCCATTGGTGTAGGAAGAGAAAAAATCTCTATGTGGACTAATATGAAAAAATGTTGTTATATCAACTAAGCACGTAGATTCATCACATGTGACATTTGCATAAGCTTCAACAAAAGCAAAGACTACATCACCATCTGATGCAACAATGTCTTTTCCTTTCAACTGTTTCCTTTTAAACTTTCTGTAGTTCTTCTTATATGCCTAGGCTTGCCATAGTGGAAAAATTTTATGTCTATTTTTGAGTAGAACTTTCCTCTTGACTTGTCATGACAGTCATACTTGTCAGGTTTTCTACTTTTACTTCTCCCATGCCTTTGTATAACAAATGCCTTTGAATGAGAAGAAATACCTTGTTCTTTTCTTCTTGCCTATTCATTGAACATGTTGTCTTTTACCATACCCATAGTTATTACACCGTTGGGATCCGAATTATTGAGCGACACCACTAAGGTTTCCTAACTGTCTTGCAAAGAACTCAACACAAGTAATGCTTGCACCTCATCATCTAGTGCAAGTTTCATCGTAGACAACTCATTCAACAATCCCTGCAAAATACTTAGATGCTCTATAACACTATGCCCATCTTTGTACTTCAAATTCACAAGCCGTCTTCTCACAAAAGCTTTGTTTTGAGCAGTCTTTCGTTCATAAAGACTCTCCAACTTCTGCCAAAGATTGTAAGCATCAACTTCTTTGGCTACATGATGAAAGACACTTTGATCAACCCACTGCTTGATATATCCAACGACTTTCCTATTCAATTTCTTCCAATCATCGTTGGTTATAGCAATTGGTTTGACATCTTTCAACTTAATGGGGTCAAACAACTCCTTGCAATACAAAATATCTTCCATCCTACTCTTCCAAATTGAATAATTGGAAGCTGTGAGTTTAACCATTCTATTAGATGACTCTTCCATTTAATTCACACAAGAACTCCACACGAACAACGAACCAAAGGCTCTGATACCACTTTGTTAAGGGTAAACACGAATTTCAGATGCTCAACGGAACTAATCCACCCCTCTTTGTGCAAATTAAATAGTCACAGTAGCATAATAATAATAAAGCAACCCACATGCAAGACACCAAGATTTTTACGTGGAAAACCCTTCAATGCAAAGGTAAAAACCACATGACCTAGTCCAGTTAAATATTTCACTATCAACAATAATGAGTTTACAATTGTTTTCCCTAGAGAAATATCTAGAGGTTATCACCACATCAAGAATACATGCATTTTTGGATTAAACATAAATTCATCACCCTAAAGTGGATTCCAACAAGAATAAAGAAAGATCTCACCAAGTAGGTATTAGCAACCAAGCGACTGGAGAGGAATTCCAATGATCGACACCAGCCAATACGTAGCACTTGTTGTCAGGAGCAACATACTAAAATTGCATCAAGATCGGATCACAAACGACCTTCAATCTCTGACGGATACAATTAAGAAAAAACCTTTTTATTTTCTTTTCTCTCTCCCCCTCACGACACCGCACTCCTCTTTCTTTTTCTTCTTTTTCTTTTTTGTCTCTTTTTCTCACCAAGGACACGCACTATGCGTTCCTTATATGTAGCAAACAAAGGGTTTTAACCCTTTTGTTTGTCCACGTGGGTTGGTCCCCACATAAGAGGGATCACCCTATACCAGTGTTGGGTTGTCTTGGATCTCTCTCAACCCCAAAAGCTAGCTCATGAGGTAAGGTTTTTCCTCATACTTATAAACTAACCACCAACCCCTTCCACAACTAATGTGGGATAACCACAACAATCTCCCACTCACACATCGGCCCTGGGTTAGAGCAACGACAACCCGTTTCTCCCGTGGACTGTTGGGCCAAGACTTGTTGGTAAACCTGGGCTTTGATACCAGTGTTGGGTGGTCTTGGGGGTCTTTCTCAATCCCAAATGCTAGCTCAAGAGGTGAGGCTTTTCCCCACACTTATAAACTGACCACTAGCCCCTTCTACAACCGATGTGGGATAACCCCAACAATAGGCTGATGGAGCAAATTAGAGCCTTATCCGATCAAATTGCCGCCATCGAAGTTGCTAACGATCGTCGCTGTCAACCAACTTCCCGTTTTGTGGATGAGGATGACACGGTTACCTTTAGTTGGGTGCGATCTCAACAGAAGAAGATATGGTTTGACACGCAGAGTCCACGACAGGCCAACTTGACCGTTATTCGTGATCCTCAAATCCATCTACCAAATCCATCTTATGTGGAGAAGGAAGATGAATTTGTTGATGAAGAGTTCCAAGAATACGAGTTCATTGACGAGTAGTTCAAACATGGAGATGTTCATGAAGATGTTGAAGATCCTTCACAAGGATTCATGGATTGAGATTCTCCACCAACCTATGATAGTGATATCAACGATGAAGCTCTTATGAGAAGTTCTTTGTCCTATGATCACGAGGAAGAATCTGTAGTAGATTGGGACATCTATCCCGAAGAAGAGGAATTATTGGAAAAGGTAAATCTCTCAGATAATATTGAAAATTTTGTTGATGAGAGTTCTATACATCATGTGCTTGATGAGCCCTAAAAGTGAAGTCTTTGATTTGGATGTTAATAAAGTTGATTTCCTTGGGGTAGAAAATATTTTATCAAATTCTCTTGATGTTAAGGTTTTTGATGATTTTTATGCGGTGAAGAATTTTATATTTAAAAGGAAGGAGATCATTGATTCCTTTTGGGAGATATTCATGGTGTATGAATGGGAGAACATGTATGATTGTCCTGTGAAGCCAAAGTTCTTTGAATATAGTGTGAAAAGTTTTCAAGTTGATAATCATAGTCTTGTGGTGAGTAGTGAAGTATTATTTACTGTAGAATATTGCATTGTTTTGCTTTTGAAGAGAAAGGAATGGAAGAGATTGATTGGGCTTCCGAAGGATCGAGGCAAGAACTATCAGAATTCAAAGACGAATTCTCTCCAACTCGGTGAGAATGATGCAAGACAGTTTTACCCATTTTGGTTAAATTCGCACCTGAAGAGTTTTACTAAAAAGATTGTATCTTGAGTTTCGGATATCGGATTTGAGCTTGAAATAAGAGATAAATTATAAGAACTAAAGATATATACTCTAATATCATATTAAATTTAATAGGTAGCTTACTTTCTTTTTTTTTTCTTTTTTTTTTTTTTATCATGCTGTCGTATTTGGGCCCAGTGCCTTCAAATATTTATCACATGTCCGCCGATAGCATTTTCCACCAGCCAAATAATTTCTTTTTTCGCAAATTGTCTCTTGTCACTTGAAAGCAACACTTTACACTTCATTCAAGGATAAGGTCTGAGAATTTTGGTCTGTTTGACACACCACTAGCGTCCCATCATATTCAACTTCATCAATTTCTTTCTTTTATTTATTATTAACTATTTCTCGTTAAATAAATGTTATATGTAACATGCATGTGATATTGTGATGTGAGTTGAGCCCACTAAAACACGTATCTTCGTCGTTGACGTACGTAGTTAACCAAGCTGAAAGACGGACTCGCAATGGGGCACGCATTCAACCACGGGATCGTCGACGGGACCTCCACGTGGCACTTCATGAGATCATGGGAAGTTCGACATCTCGCTCCCCGCGGACACACTCGCTTCATCCAATGGCGACGCAAAGCCGGCTCCACAACTCAGGGAGAAGATCTTCAGCTTCTCCGAGGCTGCCATCGACAAGATCAAGTCAAAAGTCAACGCAAATCCTCCCTCCTCATCGGACAGCTCGAAACCATTCTCCACATTCCAATCACTCTCCGTCCATATCTGGCGTCATGTAACCCATGCACGTAAACTGAACCCCGAAGACCACACCGTGTTCACCGTCTTTGCAGATTGCCGGAAGCGGGTTGAGCCGCTGATGCCGAAGAGCTACTTCGGGAACCTAATCCAAGCAGTGTTCACTGTCACGACAGCCGGGTTGTTATCGGCGAACCCGGCAGAGTTTGGTGCGGCAATGATTCAGAAATCAATAGAAATGCAAGACGCCAAGGCCATCGAGGAGCGCAACAAAGAGTGGGAGAGGTCACCGAAGATGTTCCAGTTTAAGGACGCCGGAGTGAACCCCGTGAGGCCGTGATGGTGGGGAGCTCACCGAGGTTCACGGCGTACGGGGTGGATTTCGGGTGGGGGAAGGCGGAGAGTGTGACTCACACGTACGTACATGGGTTTGATGGGATGGTGTACTTGTTGCAGGGGAAGAGTGGTGGGAGGATCATCAATGTGGAGATTAGGTTGGATGCAGCAACTATGGAGAGGCTTGAGAAGGACAAGGAGTTTCTTATGGAGTTCTAATTAATTTTTCATGTATTTGGATGCAATCATGCAAGAAGAAGATCGAACAACAACAACATACGTACGTACGTACTAAGCTAGGGCTAGTCGGCTAGAGTGTTTAGGAAATTGTAATTTCACTAATTTGAGCTTAGAATAGCAGACTAATAAACATACAACTTTAATAACATTCATGTAATTGTAATTTCATTAATGCACCTACCCAAGTGTTATCACCAACGCTCACCACCTTATGGTACGTACTTCCTTTTGGTAACACGGAATTGCAACAATATGGTCATATGTGAGAGCATTCCATTTGATTTTTTAAAAAAAAAAAATTTAAAATAAAACTACTTTTTACTTCCATATCTAAATATAATTTACAATATTTTCCCTTATTTTTCCTTATATGAATTAAAAATTCTTTCTTTACAAAATATAAGTTCCTGCTTATACTTTCAAAATGTTTACAAAATTTCAACACAATCCCAATGAAAAATAAAGAGATGAGAGAGGAGAGAGGAGAGATAAAAAATTTGTATTAAAATAATGCATATGGAGGCTAAAGGGAAGTTATTTTGGTTCTCTACATATTGGGTAGAACGGTAACTTTCTCAATGCTTAGGAAACATAAAAAAAAAAAAAAAAAAAAAAAAAAACAAACAAACAAACAAAGGGGTGGACGTAGCCACCTCATGGGCCACCCCCATTAGCTAAGGATCATGCATATAGAAGTATACGCAACGGAAAGCAATTCCAAATATTTTTAACTTAAAGAAAATAAGGTTAGATTTAAAATTAAAAACACAATTTAGTGTTACTTATATGAAAATTCAGCATCTTCTAGGCATGTTGGGATATATAATTTTGCTTGAAATCCTTCTTGCATGTTTGACGACGAAGAGCAAGTTGGCTTCCAGTTGTTGAGGAATTAATTCAGACTTCAAATCGTATCCTTGATAACTGAAAATGAGTGAGTGTGGACTCACAAACTATTCTCAATTTCTTAAATTTATTAGCTAGAAGCATAAACTTGAAAATATATATGTATTTTTTTCTCTTGTATATTTCTCACAACTCTTATGCACTCACAAGTACGCATTATGCTACTCTAGGGTAATCTATTTATAGATTCAGGTTTACTTGGAAAGGTGGGCAAAAAGAATTCTAGAATCCTAGAATTCTATGGGCCTATGGCTAGGTTTAACCCTAACCCTTTTCCTTGAATCCCAATGCTTGGGCTTGGCCTTTATCCAATTGGTCCAATATTAATCTTTTAACTCTACTTAAGCCCTCAAGAATTAAATCTATGAGCCCAAATCTCTTTTAATTGCTTAAACCTCTATGAATTAAATTCCTAAGCCCAATCAACTCCAAATAACAAGCCACATAAGAATTAAATTCCTTGGCCCAATTTTTATGACATAAAACAACTCAAATAAAGAAATACATAACTGAGGCCCAAAACTAAATAGTTAATTTACATTAACTCAAAGAGGGACCTAAAGGGAAAAATACAATCATCTCCAATAGGCATGTAACACTTGTCGTCCATGACTTGTCACACTATGCTATTAATCACAATTGATTCCACTAAACAAATGTGACTTCACTCTAATTTGTATTTTTGAATTAATCAATTAATCCCCGTGACGTACCTATTTACTACATATTACCCCTCCATTGAATTTTCCGTAGTCGAATCAAAGACAATAAACTGTTACTTTATTCACTACCTCTTATATTTGAGTACCCGATTTACTTACATGATTATCCTTTTGTACTCTATGAGACTCCACCTCACTATGTACACAAAAGTTTCAACAAATCCAACTGAAACACTCAGGCCCAAGCTTTAAAATAATCTTTCCCATTAAATCTACATAAAAGAGAATATTCTTTATCAATTTGTTCCTGACAAAGGACTTTGACTTCTTCTTGAAGATGATGTACTCATAATGCTACATGCTTTCACCCAATGAATTGAGATGTTGATTGTAGGAAGATCTCACTTATTGAAGCATCAAAGTAACCCACACTTTACATTTGAATTCATGATCTTATCAGGATTTAGAGTAACTGTCAAATAAGTCATTGTGCACGTACATCATGCTTATTACAGTATTAAAAGAATGAATACTCACAATCTCACATGGTTTGTTCGATGTATGGCACTATCTTGCTCTTATACCAACATATCAATCCGAAACCCACTTCTTCTTCGAATCAAGACAAATCGTTAAGGTGGACATTTTATAGCCTAGATGGATTTTCCAATTCTATTTACAACTACAAACAATGATTTTATAAGTTATAAGGACCGATGACTAGGATCTTCTGTGTGAAAGTTCATTTACTTATATCATAGTCAAATACAATGTAACTTAAGAACCTTATGTACATTATATGGTAGAACAATATACAATCTGTTAGTTTTTGTTGTTTGGCGAATTCGGTGATGAAATGGAAGTTTGAAAGCACCAAGTTCCACTCCTTGCCAAGGCTATCCGAACAGCAAGACAGCTTGTTCGGATAGCAATTCCAGAAAGCATACAAGCTAGTTTTGCCAAGGCTATCCGAACAACAAGACAGCCTGTCTGGACAGCAATTGCAGAAAGCATTATTTTTCCCCTAACGCAGGCCCTGTCTTGACAAGCTCTTCCCTTGTCTGGACACCACATACTTTGTTTTTAAACGTGTAAAGTGTGTGACGTGTCTAGATTTTTTGGGGGCTCATATAAATACATCTCTTTCGGAAGAGAGTGGTACGAAATTGGTGGCTAGGTTTCGTGAGAGGATGTGCTGAGAGAGAATATTTGTTGAGAGCCAAATTGTTCCTCGTAGAGGATTTTGTTAGTTTGATTGTTCGCTTTATTGAGAAGTCTATCGGAAGGATCCGGTAACAGAGAATCACGTTGAAGAAGATTGTGAGTAAAGAGACGAGTTGTAGGCTTGTCGATTTTACAGAGCCAAAGGGTTGTAAGTGTTCCTAGTGTCTATAATCTTTAAATCATCTTTTGATAGTGATTTCTTGAGTTTGGCTTCCTTGGAGAGGCTTTACTTTTTGAACGTTTTCTAAAAGGTTTCCTCTTCATCACCAAAATCCATGTGTTTGATTTTTCATATTTTGGTGATTGTTTACTTAGATTTAAATGTCCTTTAATTTCGCATAAACTGTGATATTTGACCTGTGAAGCATTTTTCAATTGGTATCGAAGTGGGTTCACTCTGTTTGGATTAAAGTCCTAAGTGAGATCTTTTGACTCCTTGTTTGCTATGAATACTTCTCAAAGGGGATATGAACTTATAAACTCCTTCAACAATTTGTTGGAAAAAAGTCAGGTTTTTGAGACATAAATACACAAATTGTTTGGAGGGTTTCCAAGATCTTGAACATGTGAAAGAATCTTTAGTAACTAAATTGTCTAAATCACATGTCTTAATTGATTCTTGAAGATCTGAAAATCATGTTCTAGTTTCTAAAGTTCATTTGTTAGATAATAAATTAAAAGAGTTAGAAACTCAATTGGAAAAATTCTCTAGCAATTCCCTTGGGAAAATAATGCATACTCACAACTCTGATGGTGATAATTCTGGGATTCCTATGATTGTTGATAATGTTGGTAGCTCTACTTGACATACTTCTAAATCTGACATAAATACCTTGCATGTTAAGCCTGTGAATGTTAAAAAATTCAAGGCTAATATAGTCTATTTGGATAGGGGCAAAACTTCTTGTTTGAATAAGTGTATTGAGCCAAAATCCAAGATTTCTTCTAAGAAACAAACTGAGGCTAAGTTTGTTCCTACCTGCCACCATTGTGGGATTATTGGTCACATCAGACCAAACTGTTTTTAGTTTAAATCCCAAAGACTTTGGAAAAACTCGGTTTCTCCTAAGAAAGAAAAATGTGATATAGAGTCGTGTTTACCTAGATAAAAGTCTAAATATATCCCTCCTCATAAAAGACTACATTCTCAAAGGTTTGTCCCCACCTATCATCATTGTGGCAAAGTTGATCATATTCGACCAAATTGTTTTAAATTGAAACTTTATGTGCATATAAATGAAAATTCCTATTCTAGAAAAGAAAGTGAGAGTTTGGTCATAATGACGAAAGAAGTGCTATCTAGGCTAGATAAGTTTGAGCAAAGTCTAGACCTAAGATTTCTCAAGTGTAGGTCAGGAAAGATGATACCATTCACCCCTTGAGGGAGAGTGGTGGTGATCTCACCTGATGTTAGGTGAGTCACTCACGTGCCTAGGATTGGTTGTCATGCATTCTTATGAATATACTAGAGCATGTTGTTTTATTTTACTTTGTTTTGTTATTTTTAGTTTTTCACTGTGTCAAACTTGTGCAAATTATTTTATAAAGAGAAATGTATAGGATGAGAGTAGCTAGGCCCTCGTATGTTAAGGTTTGACTTTTGATTTGAAATACTTGTCAAAACCTCATGGTGGTGAAACTTTTTCCTCATTTTGTAAGTTGCTAATTTTTGTCTTTGAATGGCTTACACACACATCACAAAACCTTGGATTGAATGGAACATTTTTTCTTTGCTTGGGTTAAGTAATATGAGTTTCTTGCCATTTCTAGCCTCATGAATATTTTGCATATTTTGAGCATGTTTGGGATATTCATTGTTGCAATACATGAGTCGTTGATGTGTTTATCATGTGTGTTCATTTGACGTTTGAGTGGGAAAAACCTATTTTTTTTTCTTCACCAGTTTCTTGTTGATAAATGAGTTATACATTGAGGGGGAGTTTGTGTTGATGTGCCGCCATGACCTGCATTAAACTTCATGCATTTTTCATTTATATGTGATCATGAGTTCTTCTTGTGTTATTCCTGTTCCACATATGCCTTGATATATTTTATGAACTGTTTCAAGAAACATAAAGACTTTTTGTCATTCTGTGACAAAAAGGAGGAGTAAATATGTAGAGATGATGGGATGGCTCGGCATATTGGTTTTGTCACCGAATTGCCAAAATGGGGAGTTTGTTAGTTCTTGTTATTTGGCGAATTCGGGGATGAAATGGAAGTTCGAAAACACCAAGTTCCACTCCTTGCCGAGGCTGTCTGGACAACAAGATAGCTTGTCTGGATAGCATTTCCAACAAGCATTATTTTTCCCCTAACGCAGGCCTTGTCCAGACAGGCTCTTCCCTTGTTCGGACACCACGCATCAGATTTTGTTTTTAAACGTGTGTAAAGTGTGTGACGTGTCTAGGTTTTTAAGGGGCTTGTATAAATATATCTCTTTTGGAAGAGAGATGTACGAAATTGGTGGCTAGATTTCGTGAGAGGCTGTGCTGAGAGAGAATATTTGTTGAGAGCAAATTGTTCCTTGTAGAGGATTTTGTTAGTTTGATTGTGTGCTTCATTGAGAAGTTTATCGGAAGGATCCGATAAAGGAGAGTCACGTTGAAGAAGATTGTGAGCAAGGAGACTAGTTTTAGGCTTGTCAATCTTACAGAGCCAAGGTCTTGCAAAGAGTTGTAAATGTTCTTAGTGTCTGTAATTTCTGGATAATCTTTTGATAGTAATTTTCTGGGTTTGGCTACCCCAGAGAGGTTTTATTTTTAGAATGTTTTCTAAAATCTTTCCTCTTCGTCACCAAAATCTTTGTGTTTGATTTTTCATATTTTCATGATTGTTTGCTTAGATTTAAATATCCGTTAATTCCACATAAATTGTGATATTTTACCTGTTAAGCATTTTTCACAATCACATACAAGAAATGCTACATTTACCAAATTTGGTAAGTGTAGCATTTTTCATAACATATATATATACACACACACGTGTAAAACATCAATATCACATATATAAATATATACATGTAAGACATCAATATATATGTCCAATGTTCAATAATAAAATCAAGAAGAAACATAATTATTAAATTATAACCAAACTATCATCCAACCAATTGGAATTTTGGACACTACTCCCAACAAAGCACTCATGATTGCCACTATGAAATTCATGAATTATGGCCACAGTTAGTGGCATGTTAGACCTTAAATATATATGATCCTTGTAAAAGAATGCTTGATTTATAACTCCATGGACCAAGAGCTTCTCCATCTTCAATGCATTTAACCACCTCGGGTTCCCTTGCTACTTCTTCTTTAATTGGCTTGATCTAGGGGTGGAACTAGGATTTGTTATGTGGGGGAGACGATTTTTTTTTTTTTTTTTTTTTTTGGGGAGATGACCAAGTTATATAAATACAAAACCACATAGATACATATAATCTCTTTATATGTGTTTGTGCGTGTTTATATAAAATAAAGCATAGAAGTCTTACATTTAACTCATATCATAGTAAATACACAATAGTATAAACAACAAGCAAAATGGCTTAGGAAAAGAAAAAAACTAGCAAAATAGACTAAACACAATCTATAAGGTATGAGAAAAATATATCTTTGAGTGTAAACTTTTTTTCCTAACAATCACCCAAAGCCCAAATAGCAACAATATGAGGGTACCCAAAAAAACTTGGATGAAGTTTATGGTAGATTGTCAATCCAGTACTTCTCTCTTTGATTGCTGATACACAGCTTAAATGAATTTCGACTAATAATTAATTTGTTCATCTCCTGTGTATGCTCTTTCGTCCTCTCCGCGCCTTCCTTCATGACTTCTTTCACTTCATCGGTCATGTCTCCATCACCAGGCTCGATCACTGGCATCCCTATGCATGTGCCTTGAGTCGAAACAATGATTTAGTACTAAAAAGACCAAAGACAGTCTTCAAGGCCTTTTGCTTGACTTTGTCGTCATGTAAATTCAGCTTCAGTACAAGCTTCTGCAACCACAAATCAATCTATGTACACCAACAGATCTGGTTTAGATTCTTAACCAAACTCTTTAGATATTCAAACAAAGCTGATATTCTAAATCTGAACAAACAAAAATCTTTAGAAATCCAAACACGATCAAATGTTGAATATTGGCCACCCCCATGGCCAAATGAGGTGGCCAGTCACCCCCCAAATGGCCAAGGGGGTAGTTACGGCCACCTCCAAACTTTTTTACCTTTTTTTATTATTTTATTATTTTTTTCTTTTTTATTTCTTTTATTTTTTAATAATTTAATTAAATATAATTTTATAAAAAATTGGTATTTTTAATTAATTAATTATATGGACACATATCGACTCGTGACTGGTGTTGACGTGGCGTTTCGTCAAATTTTGGACTGAATTTTGATGGAGGGACCATCTTCATCTTTAGGCCAACCAGAAGGACGTCCTATGATAAAAAGTAAATCCTAGAGGTCAAAAAATAAAGAAGTTAAATCACATGGGTGAATAAAGTATTTAACCCTTTACATTACTAGGTGTAAGGTATTTTAAGTAATTTTATAAGTGATTAAGATGATAAACTATTTAAAATACATTACGTTAGTCAATGTAAAATGAGTATAAATACTCTTGTTATAAATTTTAATAATGAATATTTTGAATAGGTTTTGATATTAAATTGATCACCTCTCATGTATAGAAAATTAAAAATTAGAAGAAGAAAAAAAATCCATATAATTTCATTTTAAGATATGAACTTGATAAAATTTTCTATAACTAGTAATGTTCGAACATTACTATTCAACTAGTTCTAGAAAATGACTCAGAAAAACCCCATGAAGACCAAATGTATATAATAAATAAACATATATACCATCAAAGTGGTGACCTTAAAAGAAAGGGGAAAATACATTTTACCCCATGAACTATCCACCTATTTGCACTTTTAACTCCAATGTTTAAAAAGTGACACTTTACCTCTCCAAACTTCCAAATTGTTGCAATTCAACCATTTTGACTTTTTTTTTTCCCAAAATGCCCCCATCCCAAGCTAAATAAAAATTAGAAAATTAGAAAATTAAAAATTAAGGGGTAGCCGGCCGCCCCAGTTGGGCCTGGGGGTGGCTTCGGCCACCCCAGACTGGCAACTCCTTAATTTTTAATTTTTAATTTTTTTAACTTGGAATGGGGGCGTTTTGGAAGAAAAAAAATCAGAATGGTCGAATTGCAACAATTTGAAAGTTTGGGAGGGGGGTAAAGTGTCACTTTTTAAACATTGTGATTAAATGTGCAAATTGATGAATAGTTCAGGAAAGTAAAGTGTCCCTAAAAGAAATTTAGGCTCTCAATGGGTCATGATTTTGAAAATATTTTTGTACCTTTTTCGACCAAAAGTACTATGTTAAAACTTTTAGAAAGTGTTTTGGCTGCGACGGAAAAGCTACTACACGGATTTAGTAAGGTATCAAAGCTATTTGACTAATGCCAATTATTGATCCTATGAAATTTATTTATTTATTTATTTTTTTCATGGATGGAATGTCAAATGGGATGGATATGACAAGCAATTCAAAAATGCAGGAGATCATTAGAATCTGCGGTATCATGGAGAAATGATGTTATTGTGGCAAAAAATATGCCAGAAAGCATGATTATATTCTTAATTCCAACCAGAATATAGGTATCGGAAATTGCCATTGTTGTCCAAGATGCAAGTTTTAATGTATTGCAAATTACTTTGGATTAGATTGGTTGCTCCAGCTTTAGAAGCATTATATTGAATTGTAAATGTCTATTTTTGTTTTGTCTGCATAGCAATTTGTACATTGAGTACAGTCTTGGTTTTTTATTTTTTTTTAAGTATCCACTGCATGATGTTTAGTTAGAGTTTGAATGGCAAATTTCAGCTTCTATAGGTTCATTTGTTTTCTAAAATATCCACTACATGATGTTTGCTTATTATCATTGCTAAATATTTCATTTCAATTAAGTAAATACTGTGTTTGTGTGTATATTTATTCAACTAAATCAAACCCTACTTCTTCTTTTTTTGGTGTTTGTGGTTCATGGGAAAGTGTAAGAAAGAGAAGATGACAATAATGTCTTGTGTTTTAGGGGATTGTCTGCTTATTATGGATTGTGTTTTGGGGTCTATTTGGTTTCTAACTTCTTGGTGTAGAAGAAAGAAGAATTATGTTGAATATTGTAATCCATGTTTGAATATATAATTTAGTGTGCAGATTGTGTTCTGGGTTTTGTTGAATCTTGTTCTCTATGTGTTGTGCCAAATACCCACCTAAATTAATAGGCAAATACTTAGTACATTTTACTTGCAAGTGCACGAGATCAAAACGATAGTATAGGGTGCAAGTACGAGATTATTCCTACGAGGATTATTGAGTTTGCTTAGAATTGACTTTCTAAATTAAATATCAAGATTTGTCACAAAATTGATATAATGAAAAAATAAATAAAGATAAATGAAAAGATAAGGTTTTGATATTCACCACTAATCATACTCAAATAATAGAACAATATGCCAAAGTTTCAATCATATCAAGATTATTTAATGTTTGTCAACCTAAGGGCATGGGTGTATACTCCATAAGCTATTAATCTCCCTAAGCAACGAATTAGGCATGAGTGTCTACTCTAATTTTTTTCTTTCTCAAATGATTTAGCATTGGTGTCTACAAAGTTGGTCTTTAAGAAAGCATAAATCTATGAAAATCAACAAACACATGAAGTCTATGGCATGGGTGTCTATTCCCGATTCCCAATGTTGATTAATCCAAGAACCTGTGATGGGGTTCTAAGCCCAAAACTCGGTCATCCAAATTGACTTAAATAACAAATCCATACCACATGCATATGTTGATTAGGCACATTCACATGAGAAATTCAATAAAGCAGGAAAAAATCAAGTTAAGCAACACAATATGATTGTAGCAAAGGCGCCAATATTGAAATATTAAAGAGATATGATTAGGGCTTCAATCTAGCCCTACAAAAGTATTTAGTTGCACGTAATTAAAATAAAAGGAAAAGAAAGAACCGAAAACAACTCCTAAAAGTAGCCTCCAAATTCTCCTCCAAAGCTTCTCCCCCTTTGTAAGAGGCTTAGAGGTCTATTTATAAGCTTAGAAAAACCCTAGAAGCCCCTAGAAACCTTAGTAAAATTGGAGGTCTAAGTCCTAGTTCAATTAGGACTTTGAAAACCTAGATGATATGGAAAAAGGATCTTTTTGAAACTGGGTGCTTAGGTGCGCTTAATCGCAAGGTCGGGCGCTCGATCACAGTTGTGTGATCGATCTTCTGTGTTAGGCGCTTGAGCGCATAAGCGCTCAATCCAACTTTTCCCAATTTCGCCTATTATACTCAAAATTTCCGGAGATGCTTCCTTTTCTTCCATGACCTACAAAAACACAAAAAACACAAAAATAAAATAAAATAGCACAAAATAACAAAGCTAAGAAATTAACAAGTATAAATTAAGGGGCTAAAATTTGAATATTTTAGCACATAACAGTATGAGATAGGGAAAATTTTTCTATATGAATATTGGGGTGTCCTTTTTAATGGACACTTTGTTTGGTTTCTTTTCTTTTTTTGTTTGGCAGTGTTTGGCTAGGCTCCACAGAAGGTGGCTATCGGCGGCAATGTTTGGCTAGGAGGTGGGAGTTGTTTAGGCGTTGGTTAATGGGGTTGGCATTGAACTAGAAAAGTGATATTGGGTTGGATCAAGTGTTTTTATTTTCATTGTATTTAGTATTTGTTGTGCAAATATCTACCTAAATTAATAGGCAAATAATTGTACGTTTAACTCGCAAGTGTACAAGGTCAAAGCAGTAGCATAGAGTGCAAGTATGAGATCGTTCCCACGAAGATTGTTAAATTTTGCTTAAAAAAAATTTCGTAAGTAAAACAAACAAAGATTGATTTTGAGTTGATAATAATAAAAGGTAAGGCATTGATATCCACCACTAATCATACTTAGATAATATAACAATATGCTAATGATCCAATCATATTATGAACACTTAATGTTTGCCAACGTAAGGATATGGGTGTCTACTCCTAAAGCTTTTGATTTCCCTAAGTAATGAATTAGGCACATGTGTCTACTCTAATTATTTTCTTTCTTAAAGGATTTAGCATGAGTGTCTACTAAGTTGTTCTTTAAGAAAACATAAATCTGTGGAAATCGACAAACACATGAGGCCTAGGGCATAGGTGTTTACTCCCGGTTCCCCATGTTGATTAACCCAAGAACTCGGTGTGGATTTCTTTTGTTACTCTTATTAAACCCAAGACTCAATCATTCAAATTGATTTAATTAACTAGTCCATACTACATGCATATGTTAATCAGACAAACACATATGAGGAATTCAATAAAATAGGAATTAATCAAGTTAAGCAACACAATATTATTATCACAAAGGCGCCAATATTGAAATACTAAATAAACATAATTAGGGCTTCAATCTAGCCCTACTAAGTAGTTTAGTTATACATAAGTTTGATGTTAAACATCTTCATAGAATAAAATAGAAAGGAAAAGAATAAACCCGAAACTTGAACTTGAAGAGCTCCAATTCTTCTTCTTGGAAATTGTCTGTCTATTCTAAAGATTTAAGGGTCTATTTATAGGCCTTAGGAACACTCTAGAAACCCTAAAAATTGTAGGGTTTGAGCCATAGTTTGCACAAGGCTTCAAAACCCTAAAAGAAAACACTTTATAGAATAAGGCTGAGGCTCACTTGCTCCTCACGTATGAGTGCGCTCGATCGCATCCCATGTGCGATCGATCGTAGGACTATGATCGATCTTCTGTGGTGGGCACTTGATCACGATTGAGGCTGCTTCTTGGGTGCACAAGCGCACCCCTTGCGCTTGTCTGGTCCTTGCTTGTAGTGCGCTCGATCACAACTTCACTGTGATCGATCGCACTACCAGAGCCTCCAACTTTTCTCAAAATTGCTCTTTAAGCCCAATATTTCCATATTTGCTTCATTTTCTTCCAAAAACCTATAAAACTAGGAAAATACAAAAATGAAATAAAATTGTACAAACTAACAAAACTAAAGAATTAACATATATAAGTTAATGGCTAAAATATGAATATTTTGGCGCTTAACAATACTCAAATCTGATGTGTCAAGTGTTTATTTGGTGCTGTAAAAGGAGGGTTTTGCAGCATGATCGGATTAAAGGTTTTCCCAAATTACAAATCCGAAAAAATAATTTCAAAAATATTATATATATATAAAGGAAGGCGGATGCAGATACATCCGCATTCACACTCCCTAAAACCGCTATCCGCATCCACATTTGCGGATATTAGTTTTTTCTATCTACTTCCGCATATGCGGATAGCGGGTAGCAATTAGCGGATAACTGCGGATAGCAGATGCTGGCGGTTATTATCCACCCTCAACTTCACCATAATGAGAATACCAGGAGAGCGCCTAATATTTACCAATTTCAAATATTGACCTAGAAATAAATAGTCTCAATTAGGTTCGGCAATTTAATCTGCAACCCACGAACATCACAAGTAGTTTAAGGGTTTGGATTTTTTTTAAACGGGTCAACTCGTTTAATAAATGTGTCACATCGATCAACCCTTGATCCATTTATATAATTTTTTTGAAAAAATAAAAATAAAAAAATTTAAGTTCAACTCTCAATTTCATAAAACAAGTGTGACCTTTTAGCTAAGTGTTTGTTTGTGTGTAGCATTGCAATTTCATAGAGAAAAAGTGCGATTTTAAATCAAATCACAAAAAATATATTGTTTGGGATTGCGTTTTAAAAAATTGCAATTTGAAAACGTAGAACCTATTGCCGGTAAATATGTTCTTTTTTGAAAACGTACAATTTTAAAGACTAAATTGCAATTTTAAAGGCCAAAACGTGATTTTGCAAAATGTTTAACTATACTTTTAAAAATCATGTTTTTAAATCGCTATTTTAAAATCGCACATTTTAAAATTGGAAACCCAAACAGACTCTTAATATCTGAGTGGGTTATTGGTCTTAAATGGATGTCAATTGACTTAGAAGTATTTTCTAGTGTTTTCTGAGTTTTTTTTTTTTTTTTTTTTTTTTGTTTTTTCACATGTGAAGGTATGTTTGAAATTACGTTAGAGTGTTTAAAAACTTGATAACCATATATATAGGGATAAATGCAAAATTCGTTCTTGTGGTGTGCCTAAATTACAAATCATTTCATGTGGTATAAAAAATAATTTATAGGTCTCTGTAGTTGGCCTAAATTGTAAATCATTCAATGTGGTATAGAAAATAATATATAGGTCTTTATGATATGCCAGAATAATAGTTTACTCCCTGAAATTAATTTTCATTAAGTAACTTAATAAAATCTGTCACTTTGCCACGTTATGCACAATAAAACGCACATGTTATTTTTAATTTATGACTTTCAAAAATGACAATTAAATTTTTTCACATCATTTTACGACGCTAGATAAGATTACACATCAGCCCTCACTCCACATAATACGGCTACAATAAATTAACATAATTTCTTCTATCACTACAAAAAACATATCAATTAGTAACGTGTTAACTATTCATTACTTTTTGGCACGTTACAAATTAGTAACGTGTCAATTTGTGACACGTTACTAATTATTTTAGTAACGTGTCAAATGAGACACGTTACTAATTTATAACGTGCCAAACTGACACGTTACAAATTGGTAACGTGTCTAACTGACACGTTACAAATTAGTAACTGACACGTTACCAATTGGTAACGTGTCAGTATCACGTTACTAATTTGTAACGTGTCAGTTAGACACGTTACCAATTTTTAACGTGTCATGTTAACACGTTACAAATTGGTAACGTGTGAAACAGACACGTTACTAATTTTTTGTCCAATTAATTAATTCTATTAATATTATTTAGTTACATATCGGTTATTTTAAAAATATATTTATACTTAAGATTAGAAAAATACTAGCAACTCCGTATATAGTCTAAAATATTATTTCTAAAAATCACAATGTTATTTTTTTAATAACATTGAATAGTTTAATTATCATTATAATATGATAAATATATCAAATGGAAAGCTTTATATATATAGTGCAGTAATATGAATAATTTAATTTGTACTTGAGCAACAATTGGATCACTTTGTAGCTACTTTAGTATATGTTATTATAAAATATAACAAAATTGTTATGAAAACTAAATAAATCATTTTAGTATATGTTGTCAATTTATTTAAAAATTTGAAAGAAAAAAAAACACATCTTGAAACTAGCTAACACTCACTTTTTAATATCTCTCGAATTAAAGATTGCATTAATATCTACTCAAACTACAAGTAAAGTTTGCAAGGTAACCCTCTTTGCACTAAAATGATAAAAATACCCTTATAAAAAATTTAGGGAAAAATACATAAAATCAAGAAAAACATTATTAAAAAATTGGTAACCCATTTCAGCAAGTAATGGGTTAGCATAAGTATATGACCAGGGGACGGACTCACATATACCATTAGGGGGCCCCAAAAGTTTTAAAATTCTTCTTAGAATATGTCATTTTTAAAAAATTGTCCCTCCAAAATGCTATATTTGTCCCCCCATAATTTTTCTTTTCACATTTTTCCCCCTCTTGCAACATAGAAAATCGGAAATACCCCAATCCAATTAGTTTCTTCCCGTTGGCTTCTGACCAAACTCCAAACCTGATTTAAGACTTGAAACTACTTTTCTTGTGGGACTTTGAGCTCTACACTCTGCATAGCATCGTGTCAACTTGTCAAGGCATCAAGTCATTACGCTCAATAAATTAAATAGCATTTTTTTGTTGGGTCCAATAACTAGATTTGCTATTTCAGGTGATGTTTTTTTTTTTTTTTGGTTCAAAACTAAACCTACAATAATTAAGATGACGCCAAGCTCACAGCTGATTTTTGAGGGATCCAATCCAATGATATAGTTCAAGTCCCACAAAATTTCTAATTTTTTTTTTTTAAAAAAAAAAATTGCAAAATTAGTTGCTGTGGTTTACTTGATTTGCAATTATTAACTCTATGTGGTATCAAAATTAATTTATAGGTCCTTAAGATATCCAAAAAATAATAATTTAGTTCTCACTGTTAAATTCTGTTGACTGACTTAATAGATTATGATAGCGTAAAACATTAGAATTAATAAAATTGTGATACTTGTCTTATTTAAGTCAGTGTTATACTAACAGAATATGTTAAATTAGTAGATGGAATTTGATTGTAGGGACTCAATTATTTTCTGGCATAACTCAGGGACCTTTGAGTTTATTTTGGTTCCACAGAAAGCTAATTATAAGTCAGAAAAATCACAATTACTAATTTTACAATTTTTTTTTTTTTTTCATTTGCTTGAGACCAAGTCTGAAATTTAATAAGGAAACGTCTAATCAACTACAATATTTGCTAGATACTATAATATTTGCTAGATACTATAGTTGGTGCATAGTATAGAATATAGTTGATTGCTGAGTGAATTGTAAATGTGAGTTTTTGTATTCGGATGTATAAAAAAATAGAGTATAGGAGTGTGCTTATTTTTCTACAGATTGCAGATAGAATGTTTTAGAGTATAGTGGTCAGCTTGGCTTGGGTAACTGAAAGTCTGAGACCACACGGCACATTGGGCATAAAAATCACTATTGAATCAAAATTTAAGTATGATTCATCTAAAAATTAATTGTAATTTTAAAAGTCAAATCAACTTTAGGAGGATAAAAAGAGGATAAAAAGATGGTCCCTAATATTACTCAGGTATTTATTGGCTTCCTATATTGGACTATACTTTTTTCATGTTTGCCTCCTACCAATTGTCAAAGAAAATGGAGACAAGATTTTTAAGCATTTCCATTTTTTTTTTTTTTTTTTTTTTTGTTCTTTTATATATTTGGTCAAATATTTTGTAACTTTTGAGTACCCCACTTTGCATATATAGGGAAAACACTCAGTATATATAAAGACAGATTATATATTTCTATGTGATAATGTATTTATTTAAGTTCGTCCCCTCAAGTTGAAACAATATAGTTTTTGCCCCTGTATATGACAATTTTATACATACAGATAGAAGAAGTTTTTCCGACACTATATATATATATTTTCCGACACAATATACTTTTTCGGACACTATATATATAGTTTTTTAAAAAAAATCAAAATATAAAAATTGGTAACGTGCCACGTGTGGCACGTTACCAATTGGTAACGTGCCACGTTTGGCACGTTACTAAATGGGTTTGACTATGGCCTTATTTTTCACGATTCTCAGCTTAGTTTGTTTTCCCCCAATTTCTCCTCTTCTTTTTCTTCCTCTTCTTTCCCTCCAGCGCGCCAGTACTATACCCCTCCCAAACAGTGATTTTTCTCTCTTCCTCCTCTAGCCGTTTGGTTCTCCTCCGGCGTTTCTCATTTTCCGGTGTTCTCTCTTTCTGCTTCTAGCTCCTCCCATGCGCACGTACGCCCTCCTCTCTCCCTCGCTCGTTTTTCTCTCTTCTACTTTGGCCGGCATTGTCTCCCTCTCAGCGGCCTTTGTCACTCCGGCGGTGTCGAACCTAGGTGACTCTCCGACACTCTCTCCCTCTCCAATATTATACTGCATGTATATATATACTCAAATTTCTCAAATTTGATGTTTGAGAAATTTGATATACGAGTGAAAAAAAAATCCATTTTAATTTCTCAAATTTGTTTAGAAATGGCCTTTAGGCATTTGAATGGCATATTCGATGTTTGATTTTCAAAAGCCATTCGTTAATTTTTAGGCTTTTGAATGGCATATTCAATGTTTGATTTTCAATATATATATATTGTTTGATTTCCTGATATTATTGTAACTTTAAAATAAATTTATAAGTTTTAATTAATTTTGCAGGAAACTGAGTGACTATTTCATTTGTTTTATCTATGACCTGAATTTTATCTTAATATATTAATTACTCTGCATTTGTTATATTAATCTGCATTACCTCATGTAGAGTAATAAATTCAGTTGATTTTCTTGATAAGTAGAAATCAGGTTGATTTGTAAGTACAGTTGATGTCTGTACCAGGCATTGAATAGGACACGGTTGTAGCTTTATCTGTTTTGATCATTTGTTTCTTCTTCTTTACAGCATAACCGGATACAACACATATATGGAAATGAGAGTTCGATGTTAGAATTAGCTTTTATAGGGGTTCCTTGTATGATTAATAGAAAATAGAGCCCCCTTGAGTGGTTCATTTGTATCTGTTTATGTCTTGTATATGTGTTTTTGTATTTTTCTTTTCAATAGTTTTATAGCAAGTTTTGTATAGGGGATGGGGTTCTAAACCTTGTATATTTATCTAAATTGGGTTGGACTTTTATTTTTATAAAATCTCTCTAATTTATTTATCTTGCTCATTTTTAATAAATTGTTATATGTGAGTTTTTTTTCATGGAGAGTTGGAGATTGTATTGGTTTACTAGGCTTTCAGGGAATGAGATCATACTTCTGGGCCTTCTTATTGGGATTGACAAACTGTCAAGAAGAAATCATCTTGAAGGGCTTTTTGATTAACATGAATTGGACCACATGAATGCTTATAAAAATTTTAACATGAATTTGGTTGGCCTTATAATGTTGCATGGACCGTAATGGCGAGATACTTGGCATCTTTTTGGTTGAAATCTTTTTTGTTTTTTTTTTAAGTCTATTATTTTGTTTGCCAGCATGAATGCTTTCAACTATTACATTTCTTCGCATGTACCAATGTTATTGTAAGGAAAATTATCCATCTGGTTGGTTGATTTTCCAGCAATCTTTTTTTTTTTTTTTTTGAAACGGTAATATTAACATTTTTGTTTTGAATTGGTCTCTTTTTTATTTTAGGGGAACTGGTTGCATAAGGGGTTGCTTAATCATTAGCAGGAGTTCACTTTTAATCCCAGGTAATTGGCCTAGCTCTATGGTTCATAATAGATATATATATTGTATTATATGTTTATATAATTAGTTAGAATTAATTATATATAGTTATTTGTATATAATGTCAAAATTGTTATTGACAATTCTGGTTTGATCTTTGATTACGATTTTCATTAAGAAATTTTTTGATTCAGAAACTATGATGATTTTGATTTTGATTAAGAAGTTGTTAATCATGATTTGACAAATTGTTAATAATTAAGAAATTGTTATCTGAGGAGGTGTTATAGACAATAATGATTTTGGTTAAGACATTTAGTTTTTGGAACACATGCATGTGTAGAACACATTTATATCGTAATATGTGTAGATGACGTAAGGCTAGAAGCTGAGGATGGCAATCAAAACGAAAACCCACAACGGACCCCAAGTGGACAAAAGTCTCGTTTATCAAGACATTGTACCACTAGTTCAGCAAGCCCGTATGTATACATATGACTTATTTCAGACAAGTTATTATCGAATGTTTATAAATAGCGTATATACTTAACTCAAAATACTTGAAAATTAGGAATACAAATTAATATGTGTTGTGGTTGTGAAAATGCTGGATACGCGTAGATCATATATATGCTTCGTAATTTTAGATAATTTTCACAGTTTGAATGGATTATCATTGAAACTATGTATATACCCTGAGGTGTGTGTTGGCAATGTAGCTATAGCGTTGAAGTTATTTATTGTCTGTTCATACACGTCACTTAACCGGAATATTGTTAAGTATGACCTTCGTATAGTTTGACGAAGCTAATCGCTTAGGACTTGATGATTCCTGATTGATTGTTCGAGTGTTTATTTGCTGACTGATTGTTCTGTAACCATTTGCAGTGAGTGCGGAGAAGTCGACTTGTCATGATGGTGTTCACCAGAATTTTTGTTGGGGTGTTTGTACGTAATGTATTCGCGAATCACTTAAGTTGTATGTTTAAGGTTTTGCTAATGTATATGTATATAGTTATAATTATTTGTTTATTAACAATGATGTTGTATATGGACAATGATGTATATATATGTATGTTTTGTGGACATGAAATGGATATATGCTGTGGACAATGTTGAGATACGACTTGAGAAATGAATGTATGTTGATAGCAATTGATGATGTATGTTGAGAAATGGATGTATGTTGATAGCAATTGATGATGTATGTTGAGAAATGTATGTTGACAATCAGCTGTACAAATAAACAAATTTTGGAGAAATTATTATTATTATTATTATTATTATTATTATTTTATGCACGAAATAGAAACAGACACGTTACTAAGCTTTAGTAACGTGTCAAAACTAACACATTACTAATACTTAGTAATGTGTCGAAACTGACACATTACCAATTGGTAAAGTGTTATTTTCGACACGTTACTAAGTATTAGTAACGTGTCAAAAACTGACACGTTACAAAAAGTTGTAACGTGTTAGTATTGACACGTTACTAATACTTAGTAACATGTCGAAACTGACACGTTACTATTTAGTAACGTGTCAGTCTTGAAACGTTACTAAACTGGATTTAGCAACATCCAAATTCCTAACATGCCAGACACGTTACTATATACATGTTACTAACATTTAGTAGCGTGTTAACCGTAGTGACATGTTACTAAACTACTGTAACTAAACAACAAAGTTTTTGTAGTGTATTCTCAAAATTTTACCTCGTGCATAATCCTCCCACATCTTCATCTTCATGATTTTGTCCTTTTTCTGGAAATAACATGCTGATAAATTAAGTACAATGTCCAACATGCAACACTTCAAGATGGAGTTGTGTTAATGCTATGATAAATAAGGATGGTCCGATCACTTTGGAATGGGATGATAAATGTAAAGTACCTGTGGATGAAAAAGTCGAGGAGTGGTCGAGGATAATTTCTACGATTGTCTTTGATCATTGCGACCTCAATTATTAGAGTTGGAGCGAGGTCCAGATCCAATGGTGAAGAGTTTGGAAGAACGTGTGAAGGTATAAATCTCATTGTGTATGTGTATTATGTCACTTGCTTCAAATAATGTGACAAAATTTTGACTATTGTTTTCGTAATTACTATGTCTCAGGGTAAGTTCGTTTTGGATATTGAGCTAAAGAAGCACAAGGATGCCTTAGAGCATCAATTAAGTCTGGCCTATAAGAGGCATCGCTCCAAATTGCACCTCAAGAAATACAAAATTTATTTCCAAAATGTGAACAGCCATGATTTAGTAGCGGTGGCCAATGCTAAAGTCGAGGCGATGGCCAATGTTCTAGATGGACTTTCTCCAGAACAATGGCCTGCTATATGTAATTCATTCGAAACCGCCTTGTGGAAGTTAAATGCATCTTATTCAAATAAATAGTCTATTATTATTTCTAAGATTTGTATTCAACTATAAAAAATAAAATGAATATGTTTTTTGATTGAATTTTTGCAAGACAAATTTGACCAAAATAAGAATAATAGAACACAGATGGAAACAAATCATACCGCTGGCAGCTCGACGTTCGTCAATGTTATTCACAAGAAGGTAAGAATATATAGTGTTAAGCTTTTATAGTAATGTCCTTCAGTGTAACAGTTAATTATGTGTATTACATGCAGGCAAAAATTATTAAGGCCATACCCAATCCCATAGAAATATACAAGGACACGCACACTAACAAGGATGGAAAATTTGTGAGTGACTATGCTGAGAGTAAATATATAAGTGAATGAAATTGGTACTCATGATAAATATGTCTAATGAACTTGCATGGCTTATTTAGTTGAGGTTTATATGGCTTGTGCATAATGAAATGGAATCATAAGCAACAAACTTTGACGACGCTAATGCCAGCCAAGAAGACATTGTCTTGAAGGTGCTAGGTGGACACCGCTCCAGACATGTTAGAGGAAAAGGTTGTGGTGCCATACCTACCTGGTCAAACTCCTCATCAGCACACAACCAACACAACCATGATGAATGCTTGGCTAAACAGCTAGACACCGAAAAGAAACTAGCTGAAATGCAGGAAGCACAAGCTGCTATGGAGGAAAAAGTGCAAGCCGTAGAAGAAAAAATGCAAGAAGCTAAAGCTGCTATGCAGATACAAAAGCTGCATTTCAGGCAGAAATTATGGAATCAAAAGCATTTCAAGCTGCTATGTAGGCACAAATGGAAAGACTACTAAAACATCTAAGAAGGTAAGAGAATCTTGCCTATCAATTATTAATTTTTTTTTAATTTTTTTATTTCACACACATATCAAGTAATTGTTAGAAAGATCATTGATTATGATATGAATTCTATTATTCCTAGGCCTGGAGGGGGCTCTTATGGGTCTGAAGGAGCTCTTGTTGTATTTTGTTTAAGACTTTGTTTTAATATTAATAAGATTTGGCACAAATTTGGCTTGTATTAGAGGGTAAGAACTTTAAATAGTTTGAATGTTTAAGAACTTTGGAGGGAGCTTTTGTTGTACTTTGTTGAAGAAGTTGTTTTAATATTATAAAGATTATAACAAATTTGGTTTGTGTTAGAAGGTAAGAACTTCGACTAGTTTTTTGTTTAAGAACTTTGAGTTAGTGAACCTCTCTTGACATGTTTATCAAGTTGAGTAAACAATGCAAGAGAGTAATCTTATATAACAATATTTCATTTTTAAGTGTATACAGGATGGCATTAGTGGAGGATGTGCAAAGAGTTGTGGCGCTAAAGGACTCAAATAATAATGGGTAAGTTATTTCAATCCCATTGTCATTCACTTGTTGATGGAAGTTAATTCTATTTAATACAAGTATATAACACTATTTTCTTTTTTTGTTGTATGTAGGATGGCAGGAGAGAAAGATGGGCAAGAAACTGTTGCACTAAAGGAATCTATTGATGGTAAGTTATTTCAATCCTATTGTCTCTCACTTGTTGGTGGAAGTACTATGAAATGTAGCGAGCGGGAGGCTTGCATGGAGTTATAATGATGAGTAGAATGTGAATTGGAGTGTTTGGCTTTTGATTATATTTGTGTGAATTGGAGTGTTTGGCTTTTGATTATATTAGTTTGGTGATTTAAAAATAATGTCTTGCGAGAGTATAACTATCAATATGCTAAACTTTCTAGGATCTATCCCTTCTTATGGCAAGCATATGGTTGTCTTTTTCTGCCAAACTACATGTTTGTTTCTATCAAAATATAGTTCAATTCTTTTCTTTTCTTTTCTTTTCTTAGTGTTTGTGTTTTATTGTGGTAATTAAGGCCGAGGATTTTTTTTTTTTTTTTTGTTATAATTAAGTTATATATGAATCAGAGCCACAGCTTGTTGCTGGAGTGGGTACCAGTATTTGCTGTTGCTGGAGTGCTGGTAAATTAACTATGATAACTACAACGTTTTGTTGTAAAAATTCAAATTCAAATTCAAGATGGATTTTTATTTTTTCTTTTGTTCTATTGAAATCAGATTTACATAGCATCTTCCTCTATTGGATTGGGATCAGTCCCTTGGTTGATCATGTCTGAGGTAACTTTCAACATTTCAAAGTGAATTTGTGCAAATCTAAGACAGCTTAGGACTCTATAGTGTTCCCGTTTCTTCTACTTTATCCTCTTGGATACCATAAAAGAGAGCAGAGAAATCATTGGGTTTATATGTAACTTGTTCTCTCCCAGATTTTCCCAATAACTGTGAAGGGGGCTGCTGGGAGTTTGGTGGTGCTGGTGAATTGGTTGGGTGCTTGGGAAATTTCCTATATCTTCAACTTTCTTATGAGTTGGAGTGCTTCAAGTAAAGAAAGCTTCCCAATTGACATGAGAACAAGTGCATTGTCTTACAAATAATGAATATAACTTCCTTGTTTGATTTGTTTTTTCTGTTCTTTTCCAGACACTTTTTTCATCTACTATGCATTCTCTGTGATTATCAGCTCATGCATTCAAGAGCACAATATTCTCCTGTCACTAAGGTGTGGACTTACTACATTTACTGAACTCTGCAGTAAATAAACTTCTTTGTCGAAAGCACTGCTACTCAATAGGCTAATTTTATTTGTTGAAAATTGGATGGTTTTTTTTACTTATTTAAGTGTAAAGTTTTCAATTTAAGTTGTGGTTTGGGCTTGAATCTCCTCACTTTTGCAAATGAAAAACAGTGAGGCAGGTTTTTTCTTGGATTCATAAATTTAATTCTCCTTGTTGCTCAGCTTGAAAGGGAAATAAAAGATATTCTTCTTTGTTAATTGCTATTGCATGAAGTTGTGCATATTTCTGATTCATTTTGGTTGGTGATGCTGCTATGTACATTGTTCAATTATATGAAATTACTCGGTTCATTTCCACTTGCAAAGCTCTAATCCCAACACATTGCTCTGTATATAGTTAGTTATTTGTCTGTTTCTGGTATGAAATGTTGTAAATTTTTTGAGTCTTCTGAGCTTTATGGAAGGCTTCAATGTCAAGCTCGTCCTTCTTGACTCCTTGCCTGGCACCATTTTTTTTTTTTTTTTAAAGGAGAAAATATATCATAGGAGAATATACTTTATCTATGACACAAAAAGCGATATCTTAACATGGCCAAGCATTGGGTGCCACCACTTGTGTGCTTTGTGCCTCAAATGCATGTACGTGTTATGTGATAACCAAATATCCATGTTACTTTGTATGTCATCTTTGTTTGAGTACTTTGTTTTAATGCATTTTTAACACCGACTTGGCTAACTCTTAATTAGACAGAAAAGTTGGTTTAGGTTATGTTGAATAGTCAAAAAATTATTATTATAATTATTATATTAAAAAAAGATATAATTATTATAATTATAATTTTTTTTAAAAAAATTCATTAGTAGCAACCGCAAAGTTGTCACTAATGATTTTTTTATTTTTTATTTAAATAGTGCCGACCTCAAGGTCGCCGCTAATGATGTTTTAAATAGTGGCGACCTCAATGTCGCTGCTAATAATTTTTTTTTTTTTCTCATTTAAATAGCGGCGACCTTAAAATCGCCGCTAATGAGGGGTCATTAGCGGTGACTCTATGGTCACCGCTAATGAGGGGTCATTAGCGGCGACTCTGTGGTCACCGCTAATGATCTTTTAAATAGCAGCGACCTAAAGACCCCTCATTAGCGGTGACCCAAGACCCATGTCAAACTATTTTTGCTATGAAAAAGAAAAAAAAAAGTTCATTAGCGGCGACCCTAGTTGTCGCCGCTATTTAGCATTAGTGGCGGATTAGTATTGGCCACTAAATAGCGGCCTCATGTCGTCACTATTTGTAAATAGCTGCGACTTTGTACTCATTAGGGGCAACTTTGAATCACCGCTAATGACTTTTTTTCTTTTAAGTGAATATATTAATATAGCATCTTGAAATAGGGTAGCAAACATATGTGGTTCATCTTCTTGAAAACACAATCCTCAGCACACCTTCTCCTCATAACTTGCATGCTAAGCACTACCACTCGCCAAATAGTCAAATAGGCATGGTGAGGGAGCACCTTGGCCTTGTCGATAAAATTTTTTTTTTTTTTTTTTTTTTATGGACAAATTCAAGCCAATCTTACTGCATTATTGTCAGAATAAGCAGAAGCACACTGTTTGATGCAATGGCCTCATCATGGCTAGTGATGAGCTAGTCTTAGTAGCTCATAAACCTTGGATCTAGTCGCATAAAAAACTGAGATAGCTTCAAATTTGATAGATGACATTTTATTTTGTTTTTAAACTCTGCTGCTTCTGCCAGACAAAAACTTTTGGGTGACCAAGACCAAACCTTGGGGTGGCCAAACACAAAACCTTGCAGGGGCCTTGGTATAAAACTGCAATAGTTAGAAGAAGTTTAAAAACTTAGGAGTTGCTAGGGTCCCCCACCTTGCAAGGTGGGTCCACCCCTACACTTACATGAGACACCATAAATTTCATACATATTTCCACGAAGGAAATCAGCCAAAATGTCGAAAATGTATGCTGTGGACTAGCAAACTATCTGCC
Organism: Corylus avellana; assembly: GCF_901000735.1. Classification (NCBI taxonomy): domain Eukaryota; kingdom Viridiplantae; phylum Streptophyta; class Magnoliopsida; order Fagales; family Betulaceae; genus Corylus; species Corylus avellana. The sequence continues at coordinate 22,600,989 of NC_081546.1, forward strand.
CTTAATTGTGCCATCGTACGCGACAGTAGTTGTGACCGTAGAAGAATTGCTAGTGCCAGCATCAATGCTAAAAGATTGTGTAGAGTTAGTGACCACGTACTTAGTCTCTTCTGTCTTGAGATCGACCTTTTCCTGTGGATTTTTTTTCATATTTCTCAAACCCTCGAGCTCCATTGCCACCTCTTTCATAGAGGGCCTATCCTCTCCTCTTACACTCAAGCACTTTTTTGCAAGATTAGCCACTTCCTTTAATTCCTCAATATTACCCTCATTTACAATGTGATTGTCAAGAATTTGAAGTAGACGATCCTCAATCACCGAAGAAACAAAGTACATAGCAAGATTTCTTTCACCTTCTGTCTTATCAGACAAGATTGCCCTCCTACCTGTCAATAACTCCGCCACAACAACTCCAAAACTGTAGACATCACTTTTTTCTGTTAGTTGGCCACTATGAAAATACTCCGGGTCTAAGTACCCGAAAGTTCCCTGCACCAAAGTGTTTACTTGTGTTTCATCAAGAGAAATCAGCCTTGAAGCTCCAAAGTCTGCCACTTTTGCAGTGAGGTTATCATCTAAAAGTATATTTGCAGTTTTTACATCTCTATGAATAATTGGCATAGAAGCTTCAGAGTGTAAGTATGCGAGTGCTCCTGCACTTTCCACTGCTATCTTCATACGGTTTTCCCATGAAAGTGAGAATAAGTGACTTTTATAATGAATGTGCTCAAAGAGAGTCCCATTTGTGATGAATTCATAAACTAGTATGGGCACTCTTGTTTCAAGACAACAACCCAATAGCTTAACCACATTTCTATGGTTGATTTGGGTAAGTAAACACACCTCGTTTATGAATTGTTTAGTTTGGCTACGATCAAAAACTTTGGACTTCTTAATGGCAACCGCTTTGTTACCTGGTAATACTCCTTTGAAAACAATTCCATTGCCTCCTTGGCCAAGAATTTTACTCTCGTCGTAATTGTTAGTGGCCTTTTTAAGCTCTTTTGTACTAAAGATTTTTGCTGGCTCTACAGACCCTTCGAAATTTGAGAGTTGTTGTTGTAACATTAAGCCCCCGTTTTGTTTGAAAAATTTCTCCTTAAGCTTGATGAGCTTTCTTCTTTTCAATCCCCAATATATCCAAGAAGCTCCAACGAGCAATACTAAGAAGCCTATGCCAATACCTACAGATGTAAAAACATGCATTTGGACCAAAATGAATACCATCGTCTTTGTTACAACAGATGCATTGAAACAGTTGAGAACCAAATATATTGCATTTTGAAGATAATAAGATGCCTATGTCAAAGCTTGTGAAATGTCAACTACAGTCTTTAAAACACTTTTTCTTTTTTTTTTCAAAAAAAAAGAAAAAGTATAAAACTACAGTCATCTTACGGACTCCAGCCTTCAGACTTCTCTTAATTAAGTTCACGTCTCCCAGAGCTTACACCTTCTGTTCCTGTGAGGTTGGTCAAACCATCCTTAAGAGGTTTCACGGGTCGTGGAACCACTCATCTAAGGGGTGCTAGGGTGGTCCAACAACCAACAACCTCCTCCACCCTCAATTTTTAGCTTCACCTTTTTGTTTCAATTTTTTAAAACATTTTTAAGAAAACTTCATTTAAGCCTTCCAAATTTTTATCACCTTTTCAATCACCTCTCAAAGGTATAAAATAAATAAATAAATAATCAATTTAGTGTATTCAACGTTTAAAAATTTACAATCTCACCCATCATTATAATTTTTTGTTAAATCCTAATGGAAGCCTTGAAAATTTTCAAAATACCCTTTCTTAAAAAAAATAAAAAAGATAAAAAAGAAAGAAAAGAAAAGAAAGAGAAATGGTCAATGGGTCACCAGACCCACCTTGTGACCGGGTTATGCGGCAAGCTGTGGGCCACCAACAAACTCACTTTTTTAAGATAGGTTTGTAAATTTATAAAGTTTACAGCGGTAGGCATATCACTCCAATATGACTTTAAACCCTAATGGGAGGAGTGACATGGCAAATTTATTAAAGTTTGATATATTAAATCAAAAGTTTTTGAATTTTAGGAAGAGTAATTGCAAAAATAATTAAAATTCACAGAATTAAGTGACGTTTTTCCAAGAATTTTATAATGTATAGTTGATATTTCAAATGGCTTTTATTAGGAAATCTATTGAAAATGCAATGGAAGAATTGAGTGAAAAATGACTAAATCCTAATATTACCTAAAATGGCCCGAATTGACATTTGTTATTTTTATTTAAAAAGTTCTTTTCTCCGCATAAGCAAAAGTAGTGTCTAGGACTTTCAAATGGCAAAAGAATGGATGACCTATTTTTGGATATCGGGAAACTAAATCCCTTCATGGAATAAATTTTTTATTTTTTATTTTAAAAAATAACTGCTCCCAAAAAATTATAATACAATTCTTATATATTTATATATACTTACCGAGTAAAAGAGGGATACTCCTATAGCGGGTGACTATAAGACGGCACCCTGTTCCATTTTTCATCCCATCACCTTCGTAGCCCTTGGGACAATCACACTTGAAACTCCCCGGAATGTTGGTGCAAGTCGTATTGCAGGGATTTGAAATTTCGCACTCATTAATATCTGAAACACAATACATTAATATAGTAGTTATATAAAGGAACTTGTAATATTCTTGTTCAAATGAAAATTCACCCCCACAAACTAGGGAATGCGATCCTCTCGATTTTAAAGGAAATTGAGAGGCACCAATTTAGTAAAATAAAAGAGTAAAATGGTCTTAAAAAAATTAAAAAGATCATTTTGTCCTCCTATATTGTACTAAGTACTAACCATTTCTTTCTATTTCCTTTGGGACAAACTAGCTAGTAGCATTCTCATCCGTCTCCTTAAATTTATTTCCTATTTTAGCTAAAAAAAATCACAGATCTTTATTTTAATTATTTACTTTTCCAAATCACCTACGTTTGGCTCTTCAAATTAAGGATCTGCTTTCATTATTTTATTTAAATGTTATTTTTAAGATTTTTTTCTTCAATTTTTTATTCTTTGTAGCTCCAACGTTTCATAGATTTGAAGATTTGTCAATTTCTAATGATATATTTTTGAAAATTTATCTTTCTCTAAGCATCATATTTTCAAAATTTATATTCCTCATCATCATCAATTCATAAGTCATTCGTATATCACTACGCAATATAAAGAAAAGAAAAAATAAAAGAAGGAAAAAAAAAAAAAAAACAATATATCATTACCTTTGCAATCATTAGAGAGATATGGGTTCCCTTCATAACCTGACCGACATATGCAACGATACCCAGGACCGTTGGGGGAATTCTCACATTCACTATGCTCTGCATTACATGCATAGGTTGTCGAATTTTTCTGAGCATCTGGGCATGTCTCCTTCCCAACTGCCCAATCAAGCACAAGCGGAAGAGTCTTTCTGTTCTGGAAATTTATAAGATCCAAGGAAGAAAAGTTGTATGCTTTTTCTTCTGCTATAAAACCGAAACTACATGGATTGAAGTCGCCTACTTTGGAGTGGTGGTTGAAGCTCCTGAGGACCACACGAAAATTCTTCATTCCATGTGGAATAGAAGTTTGGCAACAGCCAATCCCAGAGCAAGACCCGTTAACCACACTGTCAATTTTGGAACAGACTGATATGCATCCAGTCGCAAAATTCTGCTTTTCCAATGTACCTCTAATAATTGCATAAGTGTCGCAACCGAGTGCAGTGAACTTGTTCCTCGTATATGAGACAGAAAACGTTAGCAGACTGAGCTCGTAATTATAGCTGGAGGTGGTTTCGTTGTTGGGGCAATCATGGCCAATGGGGGTTGTGACTCGCAGTTCACCATCCAATGATATGTTTAGGACTTTTATATGGCCGCGGCGCAGAAATGGTGTTGAGTCATGACAAGTGATGAGAAAAGCTGGATCGAGGTAACAGCCTTCGGTTGTTCCAAATGGGTAGGGGATTTGAAGCGATCCACATGTTCTGATGCAGCTTGAATTGGTGGGTTCTGCTGCTGATGCTGATGCAGCTAATGCTGCTAAAATTATGGCCTCAAGTAGCCGTTGTTGTTGCACAAGTATTCCATGCATGCCCATCACTTGCCTTCTACTCTTTCTGTAAAATTTCTTTGTGCCTGGAAAACCTTGAATGGCCTCCTTCGATCCCTTTAGGAAAGAAGCTAGGCAAGTATCTCTGCAGAGCGCACTTCAGAGAGCTTGATGTAATATGTCGTTAATTGGTGACGTTTAATGTTTGTAATATTACTCATGATTTTCCCCAAAAGCCTTAAACCACCACGAGAGTAGGGCCTTGTAGCGCCCCTGATTTTAAAAGTCTTATTTTATAGATATTTATTTAATGATATATTATTCATATTAGATAATGATATTTATTTTTGAGGAATTTATTAGATCTTATGAATATTATAGGAATGAATATTGATTTAAGGTTATTATATCCCCAGATTTTAAAAGTTTTATTTTGGAGATTTATTTGATGATATTAGGTAATGATATTTATTCTTAAGGAAATTTATTAGATTTTATGAATATTAAAGGAATGAATATGGATTTGAGGTTATTAGATCATGATGTTTGATTTTATATGAGAGATTATATCTTGGTTATTTTATTGGGAGATTTAAGAGATATGATAATTGATTATTATAATTTGGAGTATGATTATAATAGTCGTGATTTAATGAGGAATTCATTGGTTTAAGATTATTAATGGAAGTTATGATTTTATTAGATTTGGTTTATTAAATTGGAGCACAACCCACTTATTCTTTCCTTAGAGCATCTCCAATTGCTTAGCTAAAAGAGTAATATTAGTTACATTTCGCTATTATTGTTCTTTTTTTAGCAATTTGGAGCTATTCATTGTACCACACCAGATTAATAAAATATTGTTTAATTTTCTTTTGTTTATTGTTTCTTTATTTACCTATTTTCACCCAACAAAATTTATTTCGCTTGCTCACAGAATTTCTTCACATAGTTGGATGAAAAAAATTAAATGCTGAAAAAATTTAGTTCATGGAAACAAATCAATTGTAGTGGGATGGAAAAATTGAATGCATAGAAACACATGGATGGAAACAAATCAATTGCAGTTGGATGAAAAAATTTATTTATGTTATTAATTTTAAGAATTAGTACCGGCATGTGAGATGAATGTTCCTCATATGTGTTTATTTTTGTTTTTATGAATGATTTTGATATAAGTGTTCGTTTTTCCCTTTAAATAAGTGTTGGCAGTAATATAATAATAATAAAAAAAAGAATGAGAAATAGTATTTTAAATCAAGTAGAGAATGAAATAGAGAATCTATTAGAGTGTATAGTAAAAAAATAATAGTTAAAGTAAAGAGTTGTACTTTTTCACTAGGTAAAATACCTAACTTATATTTTCTTTTTCCTACTTTCCCCACCTTCTTGATTTTCTTTCTTTTAACCTTCATCCTCTCACACACATAAAGCTCTCTACCCACTATCAATATATTTATTTTTATTTTCCTTTATAACCCCATAGAGAGATTGAGAATCAGATGCATCAGAGAAGGAGATTGAGGGAGAGAAGGTGAGAAAGAGAGTTTGAGCGAGA
>NC_081546.1:22606701-22616193 GCF_901000735.1 Corylus avellana
ATTAATTGTTTTTGAAATCACCTTGTTTATTTTATTTTGTACGACACAATTTGAAAATTCGGAAATAGGTTGAAATATGGTTAATTTAAATTAGAAAATTGGTTTTTACAACATAACTCCTTGTGGTTCGATCTCGCATTTGCACACGACTCGTGCGCATGCGAGTACAATTAAATTTGAACATCATGTAGTCTCTCACTCAAGCACCGAAGTAGAATGTCGCTCCATGGCACTGACAATTGCTGAATTATTTTGGCTTTGAATGCAATTACAAGAACTCAGTATTCCCCTATATTCTCCTCCAACTTGATGGTGTGACAATGCAGGTTTCCTTGCTCTCGCATCTAACCCAGTGTTCCATGCTCATACCCAGCATATCGAGGTAGATGTTCATTTTATTCGAGAGATGGTTGCTAACAAACACATTTCTATTCGATACATCTCCACCCTTGATAAAGGTGCAGACAATTTCACTAAGGGACATACAACTGTTAGATTTGAATTTTGCAAGACAAACTGAAGATCTATGCGCCCTATAGTTTGCACGCCATGGGGGGAGGTGTTAAGCACTCTCCATCTAAACCTCCAGGAATCACGCCTTGCATGATGCAACAGCTACAACACATAATCTCCCACAATCATCTCATAATCTTCCAGAATCATCTCAATGGATACTGCCTATAATAGATGAGTTCCCATATACACAAGATCTAGAACCCAACTGCTACAGCTCATAATAGAAGAACTACCATTTACAACACACTCCAATGGCTACTTCCATATGATACATAGTGTTCCTTATTTACATTCTCACAGTGTGTATTCCTCTTCTACACATACAACTGCTACTTTCCTTATGTATATTTTCCTTTTACACATATTGTAAGGAATCATGGACTTGATTATAAATATACAACATTTTACACTGTTTTGGTCAAGTTTGCCAAAACAACTTCCCTTCTATTTTACACCTTCGTGCTCGATGGATTGGCGGAGATGAACATATAACCATGCTTTTTGAATAGTCATTATGAATCTTACTCAAACCCATTACAAAAACAAATTACTAACAAAGAAGAAGAAGATGAACATATGCTCTCTCTCTCTCTCTCTCTCTCTCTCTCTCTTTTTAATTAATTTTTTTAATTAATTTTTTTAGTTTCAAATTTTTTAGTTTCATATATTTATATTTAAATATTTTTTTTTTTTATTAATAGTAACATATGTCATCATTTCTTTGGTGATAACCTGGCACACTAACGGAATTCATCAAGTGTTTTGACCGAATTTGACTACATGAAGTAAATTGTTATTTTGGCCTACCTAAGGATTTCTGAATTATTTTTTATACCACATAAAGGGATTTGCAATTTAGGGTAACCACATGGACTGATTTTGCATTTATCTCTTTAGAAAATAATATTTACCTAGAACGAGAAGAAAATTATGAGATCACCCGGAAAATACTTAGCATTTCCATTTAAAATTAGTGCATTTAATTATATATTTGATGGTCAAGGGCTGTCTACTTCGTTTTCCGGGTTGTTTGTGAATAACCATCCACTTCAATTTTTTTTTTTTTTTTTTAAATTAACATCAAAACATTCTCACTTTTTATATTACATCATTCATTTTTTACTACTATTCAAATAAAATTACAATATAATTTTTTTTTTTTTTTTTTTTTTTAACTTTTTTGACCCATCATTAATTAATTTATTTTTTCACAAAAGCATAAACAATGCTAGAGAAGAGGCGAAACGGATCCTCTCCATTTCAAAATCCCTCAATTTCCTCCATTTAGTTCATTTTGAAGGGTAGTGTTGTTTAAAAATTTTAATGATGGTAATGCATTAAATGCAATACCCTTCAAAATACACTAAATGGAGGAAATGGAGGGATTTTGAAATGGAGAGGATCCTTTTCCGAGAAGAGGATGGTACTGATTATAATTTATTTAATCTAAGGAATAAATAAAAATCACTTGGCAATTAGAGAAACAAATAAACGTAAAATATATAGTTAACATTTATTTGCTTTATTCTTTTTCTTTTTCGATCTTATCATAATTGAGTAGGCCTATAGCATCCCGATATTTCTCTTCTTTTATCTTGTAAATAAATTCGAGTTTTACGCTAAAATAATCTCACACGGCGAAAAAATTGTATTTATCAATACAAAACAATACCGTTAAAATACTTTTCCTTATACAAAAATACCCAAAGCTATGCCGTACAAGGCATTTATACAAATAGTCCGACTGTCTAAACTGTAGGCAAACTTCACCAGCTTGGAATCTTTGTACATCTTAATATAAATCTCTAATCATAACTGGATAATTATCTTGACTTTCTATTCTTGCAAGCACTACAAAAACTGTGAAGTAGTGAGTCAATCGATTCCCGATAATATAAATCATTGTTAAATCACACACACACACACACACACACACACACACACACACACACATATATATATATATATATATATATATATATATATATATATATATATCAAAGGGCCGTACAAGTTAGAAAACCACAAGAATTCGTATTATTGGATATCAATATTATACTCAGTAAGTAAGAATACTTACCATGGGTTACAAGAATGAATCATCAAAAGTAATTACTTGTTGAAACTCATTCTACTGCAATTTATCATTATCCAAAAATTTCCCAATCACTGACATTCTCTCTCTCTCGCTCAAACTCTCTTTCTCACCTTCTCTCCCTCAATCTCCTTCTCTGATGCATCTGATTCTCAATCTCTCTATGGGGTTATAAAGGAAAATAAAAATAAATATATTGATAGTGGGTAGAGAGCTTTATGTGTGTGAGAGGATGAAGGTTAAAAGAAAGAAAATCAAGAAGGTGGGGAAAGTAGGAAAAAGAAAATATAAGTTAGGTATTTTACCTAGTGAAAAAGTACAACTCTTTACTTTAACTATTATTTTTTTACTATACACTCTAATAGATTCTCTATTTCATTCTCTACTTGATTTAAAATACTATTTCTCATTCTTTTTTTTATTATTATTATATTACTGCCAACACTTATTTAAAGGGAAAAACGAACACTTATATCAAAATCATTCATAAAAACAAAAATAAACACATATGAGGAACATTCATCTCACATGCCGGTACTAATTCTTAAAATTAATAACATAAATAAATTTTTTCATCCAACTGCAATTGATTTGTTTCCATCCATGTGTTTCTATGCATTCAATTTTTCCATCCCACTACAATTGATTTGTTTCCATGAACTAAATTTTTTCAGCATTTAATTTTTTTCATCCAACTATGTGAAGAAATTCTGTGAGCAAGCGAAATAAATTTTGTTGGGTGAAAATAGGTAAATAAAGAAACAATAAACAAAAGAAAATTAAACAATATTTTATTAATCTGGTGTGGTACAATGAATAGCTCCAAATTGCTAAAAAAAGAACAATAATAGCGAAATGTAACTAATATTACTCTTTTAGCTAAGCAATTGGAGATGCTCTAAGGAAAGAATAAGTGGGTTGTGCTCCAATTTAATAAACCAAATCTAATAAAATCATAACTTCCATTAATAATCTTAAACCAATGAATTCCTCATTAAATCACGACTATTATAATCATACTCCAAATTATAATAATCAATTATCATATCTCTTAAATCTCCCAATAAAATAACCAAGATATAATCTCTCATATAAAATCAAACATCATGATCTAATAACCTCAAATCCATATTCATTCCTTTAATATTCATAAAATCTAATAAATTTCCTTAAGAATAAATATCATTACCTAATATCATCAAATAAATCTCCAAAATAAAACTTTTAAAATCTGGGGATATAATAACCTTAAATCAATATTCATTCCTATAATATTCATAAGATCTAATAAATTCCTCAAAAATAAATATCATTATCTAATATGAATAATATATCATTAAATAAATATCTATAAAATAAGACTTTTAAAATCAGGGGCGCTACAAGGCCCTACTCTCGTGGTGGTTTAAGGCTTTTGGGGAAAATCATGAGTAATATTACAAACATTAAACGTCACCAATTAACGACATATTACATCAAGCTCTCTGAAGTGCGCTCTGCAGAGATACTTGCCTAGCTTCTTTCCTAAAGGGATCGAAGGAGGCCATTCAAGGTTTTCCAGGCACAAAGAAATTTTACAGAAAGAGTAGAAGGCAAGTGATGGGCATGCATGGAATACTTGTGCAACAACAACGGCTACTTGAGGCCATAATTTTAGCAGCATTAGCTGCATCAGCATCAGCAGCAGAACCCACCAATTCAAGCTGCATCAGAACATGTGGATCGCTTCAAATCCCCTACCCATTTGGAACAACCGAAGGCTGTTACCTCGATCCAGCTTTTCTCATCACTTGTCATGACTCAACACCATTTCTGCGCCGCGGCCATATAAAAGTCCTAAACATATCATTGGATGGTGAACTGCGAGTCACAACCCCCATTGGCCATGATTGCCCCAACAACGAAACCACCTCCAGCTATAATTACGAGCTCAGTCTGCTAACGTTTTCTGTCTCATATACGAGGAACAAGTTCACTGCACTCGGTTGCGACACTTATGCAATTATTAGAGGTACATTGGAAAAGCAGAATTTTGCGACTGGATGCATATCAGTCTGTTCCAAAATTGACAGTGTGGTTAACGGGTCTTGCTCTGGGATTGGCTGTTGCCAAACTTCTATTCCACATGGAATGAAGAATTTTCGTGTGGTCCTCAGGAGCTTCAACCACCACTCCAAAGTAGGCGACTTCAATCCATGTAGTTTCGGTTTTATAGCAGAAGAAAAAGCATACAACTTTTCTTCCTTGGATCTTATAAATTTCCAGAACAGAAAGACTCTTCCGCTTGTGCTTGATTGGGCAGTTGGGAAGGAGACATGCCCAGATGCTCAGAAAAATTCGACAACCTATGCATGTAATGCAGAGCATAGTGAATGTGAGAATTCCCCCAACGGTCCTGGGTATCGTTGCATATGTCGGTCAGGTTATGAAGGGAACCCATATCTCTCTAATGATTGCAAAGGTAATGATATATTGTTTTTTTTTTTTTTTTCCTTCTTTTATTTTTTCTTTTCTTTATATTGCGTAGTGATATACGAATGACTTATGAATTGATGATGATGAGGAATATAAATTTTGAAAATATGATGCTTAGAGAAAGATAAATTTTCAAAAATATATCATTAGAAATTGACAAATCTTCAAATCTATGAAACGTTGGAGCTACAAAGAATAAAAAATTGAAGAAAAAAATCTTAAAAATAACATTTAAATAAAATAATGAAAGCAGATCCTTAATTTGAAGAGCCAAACGTAGGTGATTTGGAAAAGTAAATAATTAAAATAAAGATCTGTGATTTTTTTTAGCTAAAATAGGAAATAAATTTAAGGAGACGGATGAGAATGCTACTAGCTAGTTTGTCCCAAAGGAAATAGAAAGAAATGGTTAGTACTTAGTACAATATAGGAGGACAAAATGATCTTTTTAATTTTTTTAAGACCATTTTACTCTTTTATTTTACTAAATTGGTGCCTCTCAATTTCCTTTAAAATCGAGAGGATCGCATTCCCTAGTTTGTGGGGGTGAATTTTCATTTGAACAAGAATATTACAAGTTCCTTTATATAACTACTATATTAATGTATTGTGTTTCAGATATTAATGAGTGCGAAATTTCAAATCCCTGCAATACGACTTGCACCAACATTCCGGGGAGTTTCAAGTGTGATTGTCCCAAGGGCTACGAAGGTGATGGGATGAAAAATGGAACAGGGTGCCGTCTTATAGTCACCCGCTATAGGAGTATCCCTCTTTTACTCGGTAAGTATATATAAATATATAAGAATTGTATTATAATTTTTTGGGAGCAGTTATTTTTTAAAATAAAAAATAAAAAATTTATTCCATGAAGGGATTTAGTTTCCCGATATCCAAAAATAGGTCATCCATTCTTTTGCCATTTGAAAGTCCTAGACACTACTTTTGCTTATGCGGAGAAAAGAACTTTTTAAATAAAAATAACAAATGTCAATTCGGGCCATTTTAGGTAATATTAGGATTTAGTCATTTTTCACTCAATTCTTCCATTGCATTTTCAATAGATTTCCTAATAAAAGCCATTTGAAATATCAACTATACATTATAAAATTCTTGGAAAAACGTCACTTAATTCTGTGAATTTTAATTATTTTTGCAATTACTCTTCCTAAAATTCAAAAACTTTTGATTTAATATATCAAACTTTAATAAATTTGCCATGTCACTCCTCCCATTAGGGTTTAAAGTCATATTGGAGTGATATGCCTACCGCTGTAAACTTTATAAATTTACAAACCTATCTTAAAAAAGTGAGTTTGTTGGTGGCCCACAGCTTGCCGCATAACCCGGTCACAAGGTGGGTCTGGTGACCCATTGACCATTTCTCTTTCTTTTCTTTTCTTTCTTTTTTATCTTTTTTATTTTTTTTAAGAAAGGGTATTTTGAAAATTTTCAAGCCTTCCATTAGGATTTAACAAAAAATTATAATGATGGGTGAGATTGTAAATTTTTAAACGTTGAATACACTAAATTGATTATTTATTTATTTATTTTATACCTTTGAGAGGTGATTGAAAAGGTGATAAAAATTTGGAAGGCTTAAATGAAGTTTTCTTAAAAATGTTTTAAAAAATTGAAACAAAAAGGTGAAGCTAAAAATTGAGGGTGGAGGAGGTTGTTGGTTGTTGGACCACCCTAGCACCCCTTAGATGAGTGGTTCCACGACCCGTGAAACCTCTTAAGGATGGTTTGACCAACCTCACAGGAACAGAAGGTGTAAGCTCTGGGAGACGTGAACTTAATTAAGAGAAGTCTGAAGGCTGGAGTCCGTAAGATGACTGTAGTTTTATACTTTTTCTTTTTTTTTGAAAAAAAAAAGAAAAAGTGTTTTAAAGACTGTAGTTGACATTTCACAAGCTTTGACATAGGCATCTTATTATCTTCAAAATGCAATATATTTGGTTCTCAACTGTTTCAATGCATCTGTTGTAACAAAGACGATGGTATTCATTTTGGTCCAAATGCATGTTTTTACATCTGTAGGTATTGGCATAGGCTTCTTAGTATTGCTCGTTGGAGCTTCTTGGATATATTGGGGATTGAAAAGAAGAAAGCTCATCAAGCTTAAGGAGAAATTTTTCAAACAAAACGGGGGCTTAATGTTACAACAACAACTCTCAAATTTCGAAGGGTCTGTAGAGCCAGCAAAAATCTTTAGTACAAAAGAGCTTAAAAAGGCCACTAACAATTACGACGAGAGTAAAATTCTTGGCCAAGGAGGCAATGGAATTGTTTTCAAAGGAGTATTACCAGGTAACAAAGCGGTTGCCATTAAGAAGTCCAAAGTTTTTGATCGTAGCCAAACTAAACAATTCATAAACGAGGTGTGTTTACTTACCCAAATCAACCATAGAAATGTGGTTAAGCTATTGGGTTGTTGTCTTGAAACAAGAGTGCCCATACTAGTTTATGAATTCATCACAAATGGGACTCTCTTTGAGCACATTCATTATAAAAGTCACTTATTCTCACTTTCATGGGAAAACCGTATGAAGATAGCAGTGGAAAGTGCAGGAGCACTCGCATACTTACACTCTGAAGCTTCTATGCCAATTATTCATAGAGATGTAAAAACTGCAAATATACTTTTAGATGATAACCTCACTGCAAAAGTGGCAGACTTTGGAGCTTCAAGGCTGATTTCTCTTGATGAAACACAAGTAAACACTTTGGTGCAGGGAACTTTCGGGTACTTAGACCCGGAGTATTTTCATAGTGGCCAACTAACAGAAAAAAGTGATGTCTACAGTTTTGGAGTTGTTGTGGCGGAGTTATTGACAGGTAGGAGGGCAATCTTGTCTGATAAGACAGAAGGTGAAAGAAATCTTGCTATGTACTTTGTTTCTTCGGTGATTGAGGATCGTCTACTTCAAATTCTTGACAATCACATTGTAAATGAGGGTAATATTGAGGAATTAAAGGAAGTGGCTAATCTTGCAAAAAAGTGCTTGAGTGTAAGAGGAGAGGATAGGCCCTCTATGAAAGAGGTGGCAATGGAGCTCGAGGGTTTGAGAAATATGAAAAAAAATCCACAGGAAAAGGTCGATCTCAAGACAGAAGAGACTAAGTACGTGGTCACTAACTCTACACAATCTTTTAGCATTGATGCTGGCACTAGCAATTCTTCTACGGTCACAACTACTGTCGCGTACGATGGCACAATTAAGGGCAGATAGTTTGCTAGTCCACAGCATACATTTTCGACATTTTGGCTGATTTCCTTCGTGGAAATATGTATGAAATTTATGGTGTCTCATGTAAGTGTAGGGGCGGACCCACCTTGCAAGGTGGGGGACCCTAGCAACTCCTAAGTTTTTAAACTTCTTCTAACTATTGCAGTTTTATACCAAGGCCCCTGCAAGGTTTTGTGTTTGGCCACCCCAAGGTTTGGTCTTGGTCACCCAAAAGTTTTTGTCTGGCAGAAGCAGCAGAGTTTAAAAACAAAATAAAATGTCATCTATCAAATTTGAAGCTATCTCAGTTTTTTATGCGACTAGATCCAAGGTTTATGAGCTACTAAGACTAGCTCATCACTAGCCATGATGAGGCCATTGCATCAAACAGTGTGCTTCTGCTTATTCTGACAATAATGCAGTAAGATTGGCTTGAATTTGTCCATAAAAAAAAAAAAAAAAAAAAAATTTTATCGACAAGGCCAAGGTGCTCCCTCACCATGCCTATTTGACTATTTGGCGAGTGGTAGTGCTTAGCATGCAAGTTATGAGGAGAAGGTGTGCTGAGGATTGTGTTTTCAAGAAGATGAACCACATATGTTTGCTACCCTATTTCAAGATGCTATATTAATATATTCACTTAAAAGAAAAAAAGTCATTAGCGGTGATTCAAAGTTGCCCCTAATGAGTACAAAGTCGCAGCTATTTACAAATAGTGACGACATGAGGCCGCTATTTAGTGGCCAATACTAATCCGCCACTAATGCTAAATAGCGGCGACAACTAGGGTCGCCGCTAATGAACTTTTTTTTTTCTTTTTCATAGCAAAAATAGTTTGACATGGGTCTTGGGTCACCGCTAATGAGGGGTCTTTAGGTCGCTGCTATTTAAAAGATCATTAGCGGTGACCACAGAGTCGCCGCTAATGACCCCTCATTAGCAGTGACCATAGAGTCACCGCTAATGACCCCTCATTAGCGGCGATTTTAAGGTCGCCGCTATTTAAATGAGAAAAAAAAAAAAATTATTAGCAGCGACATTGAGGTCGCCACTATTTAAAACATCATTAGCGGCGACCTTGAGGTCGGCACTATTTAAATAAAAAATAAAAAAATCATTAGTGACAACTTTGCGGTTGCTACTAATGAATTTTTTTAAAAAAAATTATAATTA
>NC_081546.1:22616293-22628024 GCF_901000735.1 Corylus avellana
CATTTCTGACAGACGTGTTAGTTGTTACGTAAAACATGGTAATGTAGTAAGTTATATTTGGAAAAGTATATTGTCAAATGTCTATAACAAACCAAAATACTACAAAAATAACGTTTAATAAACATATAATTCATATTAACTTACAAGATGCAGTAGCGGCAGCTCCCTGCGAATCCAATCCTGCCACTGAGTGAATGGGATTATAACACTCTTACAAAGGGGGGGCGAGGCGAGGGCGACATTTGCATATCTGTATCACCAAACCCAGAATTCGGAGTCGGACTCTCACGCTCGTCAATAAGGCCCCGGCCTTGACCATGGCCTCGACCTCGTGCTACTCGAACAGGTTTGCGTCGTATTGTTGTCCTTATTATGATCAATCTGCTAACAACTAAAAAACCAAAAAATTATATTAGTCAAATTATAACCATATAGTATGTTCAATACTTTTGACAAAGATACAATAATCATGATAGTAAAAAAAAAAAAAAAACCACAATATATATATATAGAGAGAGAGAGAGAGAAAGAGAGAGAGAGAGAGAGCATCAACTTCATTAAATATGTTAATACACTTTGTACTTACACCAAATGTGAGCTTACGTTCAACACATTTCATCATCAATTCATATTCATAATCAATGTCACTGTTACTTGAAGAAGATTGTTCGTGTTCAAAGTCTATATCGTTGTGGCTAGATAACTCCTCTTCCTCATCGAAGTTTGTATCACGGTCTTCATCCGACAAGTTATTGTTGGCAAACATGCTTGCATCAAGTTGAATATATAATTCATCAATTCCTATTGTCGCATCATCTCTTCGTAATCGAGGGGAGGCTTCAACATTTGCTTCGTCAACAAGGACCATATTACCCCCAACACATTCACCTTCATGGTATACGTGATCACTGAGTCCTTGGTCATCTTCTATATTATCTCCCTTTTATACTGTTGAAATATCATAGATGTCTGATGTGGTATTTTTGTGTCCAAAAATATCAATAATAAAAATAACCACTCGCAATAGTACGAATCCTGTAGGATAGGGCTATATTGAGGGTGTCGAACCTCAAGGACTGCAGGGATTTTATTATCAAATTCGAAATATTAAAATTAACTTAATTAAAAAGATATTTGATTTGATTTTCTTGAAAACTAAAGTGCATGAAAATAAAAGAGATTTAAAATAAGAGAGAGAGTGTAGGGTATTAACTTCACCTCTATCCGCATAACAGTGGTTAATCATAATTAATCCCAGAAATTCATTCTATGCATGTTATAAATAAACAAGAAACTACCTTATTAAAGAATAAGCATAATCTATCTTCGGTTGGCACGGATCGTCCACTTAACCACTAAGATGCGGTACGACCCGTCTTCCATAGGTATAAGTTATCAAATTCTTTAACAGGATATATATAATCAATGAATAAGTGTAACCCATCTTCGGTTGGCATGGACTGTCTACCTAAATTATACTGAACTAGGGTGTAGTACAATCCGTCTTCCCTAGGCATGGCCTATCAAATCCTATTGATCATATGTCAATTAAACCTATTGTATAACCATCATCCTCATAATCACAGAAAACAAGAATGATTGGAGATCAACAAAAGTAAAATACTTTCTAAGACAAGAAAAGAATTTCACAAATATTGATATTGGAATTTAAGAACAATTGTATTTAATAACTAAGAACAGAAATCAATTGTAGCAATCCTCATAGTTATACAATCAACATGCATAAATTGAAAATTTAGAAATTAAATACAATCAAACCATTGTCCTTAGATAGGGTTACATCAACACCCCACGAAGGAGTTTAGCCGCTCATGATCTTCTAAGCTCCAAAAACAATTTTCTGATTTCTAGCTCAAGGAAGCGGTGTATCTGTTTACAATGTTTAGAGCCCTATTTCTAGGGAATTGAAAAACCCTAAAACCCTAGAAATCCTCATAAAATCGGAGGTCAGTCTCCCAGTCCAATTGGGAGACTGAAATCCAAGTCCATGCTGGAGTGGAATTCTTGTCGTGCACTGTACGCCCGTGTGCGCTCGATCCGAGATTTGGTGCGCTCAAGCGCATTGCGCTCGAGCCTAGTTGATATGCGGGCGAGCGCAGGCATGCGTTCGCTCGAGCGCACCAAGGGTACTACGATCGATCCTAGCTCTAGAATGCTCAATTTGTTGTCCTTTTAAGCCCAATTTCCAATGGTTTGTGAAATAAGACCTGAAACACAAAAACAAAACAAAATTAAACAAATAACAACGCTAAGGAATTAACATATGCAAATTAAGGGGCTTGAATGTGCAACATTCGGCGCTTATCACACCCCCAAACTTACATATTCCTAGTCCCTTAGCAATACAAAACAGAAAATTAACTGAAAAACAAAAAGATAAGTCCATCTTTCGTGGGATGTACGATTGCATTTAGCATATGCAACAAGCCTTTTAAACCACTAGGAATTCCCTAGTGGACGAGTGAAGTCTCGTGAGAGTTTTCCAGAAATGATACCCACAAACATTGTCATCATTACGTCATTCAAAAGGATAAAGCATCACAAAAATAATGGTTTTTATTCATTAGCAAGCTTAAAGTTATAAACTCCATCTTCAAAATTTCAAGGAATTACAAGTCAAATCACTTACCAATGGCAGATTGAGATACACAAATTTCAATTAGTGCAAAGTGAACTAACACATAGTCATGAGGCTTCAAAATAATTCCAATATGAATGAATCACCATCTCAGAATTCGTTAGACTTCATATCAAATGAAACAACCAAGGCATACATTTTTTTTTTCTCTTTTTTTTTTTTTTTTTTTTTTAATTTTTATTTATTTTTTATTGTAGGCTTTGGAATGCTTAGCTCCCTTAAGCTTTCTAGTTGACCCATGTATCGAGTGTTAGGCCAATGTCTCCCAAACCAAATGGCCTTAGGGCATTAGGTGTAAAGACACCCCTAAGGACTTACTAACTCGAGTAAAAAAGGCTACGAAGCTAGGCTAGCCATTTTATTAATCAATCCAAAAAAAATTTTACTTTTTGACGCAAACACTCACTGCTTAATAAGGCAAGGGGTCCGATTACTCAGCGAAAAATTCAAACTTGATTCTTTTTTTTCTTTTTTTCCTTTTTTTTTTCTTTTTTAGCATGCCAAGGTTATCCATCCAATATGTCACACAACATAATTCAAGACATTGAAAACAAAGATAATTGGTCTTAAAATTCATATCTCACAAACATGTGCTAGTGTGCTCAAGATAGATTTAAATTGAAACAAGAAGCATCTCATCTTGCCAAAAGTAAGTAACAAGACCCAAAATTCCTAAGTCATATGATCATGTGTTCACAACTTTAAGCTTACCAATGAAATTTAAACCAAAATCAAAGCTCAATCATATGCTTAAGAATGATATAACAATAATAATGGACTGTGTTCTGTTTTTCCATACCCTCCAACTTGAATCATACATTGTCCTCAATGTATGTATAAAACTAAAGAATAAGATCAAGAGTACAGAAATACCTGAATGAGCAGATGTGGGCATATCATACCCCCAAACTTGAATGCAAAAACACATGTCCTAAAAATAAAGTGATACTCCAACCAAATACCAATCAAGTGCACACATTGTTGTAAAAAGATAAACAAAGAATGAAGCAATAATGGATAAAATAAACCTGGATGGAGATCATATGCCCTAGTGGAGTGAAGAGTCAAGCGCACAGGGCTTGCGCTTGATCCTATGAGGTATTTCTCAATGTAAGTCCGAATCCCGAAGGATCTTACCTCGATCCTTCAGAAGTCCAATCAAGCTCTTCCATCCCTTCTTCTTTATGATCATGTAGCACTCCACAAGGAAGAGGATTCTTCTTAACATCCCGAAACTGCTTCTCCCGCTAATAGGTCTTGATGCTCCCCATAACAATGTTCAGGGTGTTTGTCCCGAACTGGTTTCATGATCAACCTCTTGTCTCTATGGGAGTTCTCAAAAACTGGGGTAGCTAGGGAATTTGCCAAAAAAAATTTCACCCCAATGAAATCTACTTCAGCAACCTCTGGATGAAATATGTCCCCTGTGGGGTTGTCATCAGGTGGTGGAGTACTTGAAGTGAGAGGCATAGGCTCCGGTGGGTTTCTCCATGATAGGGCTCCAGATGGAGGATCAGGAGGTGAGTCTTCAACAGTTTCTCCAATGTCATCCAAGAAGAAACATGCATTCTGATCAGGCGCATTCTGGAAGGCATTGAAGATGTTCAATCTGATCTTTATATTCCCAAAAGAGATCTTCATTACTCCGGTCCGGCAATTGATGCATGCATTGGCTGTGGCGAGGAAAGGACGCCCAAGGATGACAAGAATATGCTTCTCTGGATTTGGGACCGGTTCTGTGTCCAGAACTATAAAGTCAACTGGATAGTAGAACTTATCCACCTTGATAATGACATCTTCCACAATCCCGCGGGGTTTCTTGATCGAGCGGTCAGCCAATTGCAAGACAGTACTTGTCGGTTTCAATTCCCCTAGGCCCAGTTTCTGATATACCGAGTATGGAAGCAAATTAACACCAGCTCCTAAGTCGAGGAGAGCTCTCTCAATCTTGGTGTTTCCGATGACGCATGAAATTGCAGGCGCTCCAAGGTCTTTGATCTTTGAAGGAGTGTTATACTGAATCAGAGAGCTTACTTGCTCGGTGAGAATAACCTTTTTGGGAATGTGCTTCTGATTCTTCCTCTTTTGAGTACATAGGTCCTTGAGAAATTTTGCATAGGCTGGAATTTGCTTGATGGCCTCAAGGAGTGGGATGTTGATTTGAACCTGTTTAAAGGTTTCCATCATGTCTTGTATCTTCTCTCCTTGTTTCCCAAAGTGTGAGGGTTCCTTAAGTTGCTTTGGGAATGGGACCTCAGGCTCATATAGTACCTCAAGAGTGGGGGCAGATGATGAAGATGCCTCTATGCTTACTTGTTTACCCTTGTCTTGATGCAGATTCTGTGGGGCCTTAATTTGCTCATCCTTCTTTTCTTCCACATGATTGTCAACCAGTCTTCTGCTTTGCAATGTGGTGACTGCTTGAACTTGCTCCATATGAGATGTGCTTCCATCTACCATGTATAGTCCCCTAGGATTGGTCACTAGCTGACTTGGGAGCTTTCCTTCATCCCTCCTGTTGAGGGCATTGGCAAGTTGTCCTACTTGAGCTTCTAGCTTGGCAATGGATTGTGAATGTGAGTTGACTATTTCCTCTTGAGATTTGACCGACTGCTTTATCTCGCTGGTTAGCTCATTCATTGCTTTTAGCATCCCATCCTCAAAATTAGACTCTGAGGGAGACTGGTAGTGCTGCTGTGGAGGCCGGTAAGTGGAATGAGGTTGGTAAGGCTGCCTGTTGGATTGAGCTTGATTGTGTGGCCCTGGGGTTGGGATGCCCGCATTTGAGTTCTTCCATGAGAAATTTGGATGATTTCTCCACCCGGGGTTGTAGGTAAGGGATCATTACCCGGTCTGGAGAAAGCTGCATTAACCTACTCATTAGCAATGTCAGTATAATTTCCAGTAACAGGGTAGTTATTTACATGATGCATAAGACTTGAACAAAATGAGCAAGATTCATGTGGTGTGTGCATGTGGGCAGTATTAGGAGCAAAACCAGCAGTCATCAAAACTTGATCAAGCTTGTTGGTGATAGCCTCAACCACTTGGTTGGCCATGTTTGGGGAATGGCTTGCTTCATACAAACTATCTGTCTTGAGTGCTTTAGGTGCTGGTGCCCTTTGTCTAGTGGAAACCTGCTGAAGAGAATTGTTACTCAAGTTTTCAAACATAGACCATGCTTCATCTTCGCTTTTTAACATGAATGTTCCTCCACATGATGCATCCACCTTTTTTCTATTGGACTCGGTCAGGCCATCATAAAAACACTGCACTAGCTACCATTTCAGGACAGCGTGGTGTGCACATGATCTAAGCAAGCTCTGTAGCCAATCCCAAGTCTCATGAAAATCTTCTCCCTCATATTGGGAGAAGGTAGTGATGGCTCTCCTAGTCTCATTGGTCATTCCTATGGGGTAATACTTCTTAAGAAATTCTTGTTGCAATTGAGCCCAAGAAGTGATAGAGTTGGGTGTTAAGGACTGGAACCAATGTTTGGCTTTTTCCTTGATGGAGAAAGGAAAAAAACGCATCCTTAGGGCATCCTCAGTCAATCCATTCATTTTAGTGGTATCACAAATTACTTCGAAATCACTGAGGAAGTCATAAGGATTTTCAGTGCTAAGCCCAAGGAAAGAAGGTAAACTTCGTATAGTGCTGGGCTTAATTTCATAATGGGTTGCCGTAATTTTCAGCAACCGGAGACATGGTGCGTTCAACCGGAGATAGTGATCTTGCAATGCTACGTGGTTACCGTCCCCCATGGTCTCAGTGGAACGCTCTTCTAGCAAATTAGAGTTCTTTTGGGATCTAAATTGTCTAAGGCTGCGTTCAATTTTAAGGTCGCAAGAAATTAATGGAAAAGACAAAGAACGACGACCTCTCATAAACTAAACAGAAATTTAAAAAGAACAGAAAGAAAATAAGCTAAAAACATAAAACAAACAAAGCTCACAAACGGCCTTAGATTGCACTCAGGGTTCTGGATGCAAGCTGCCGCAAGTGCGCTCGATCGCACGACAAGGTGCTCTCGAGCGTACTGCCGCAGATGGCTGCGAGCGCACGAGGAGAGGGCTCGAGCGCCGCAGACTTGGTGTCTGCTGAAGTGCATCCATGCGCTCGACCGCACGCGGTCTGCGCTCGATCGCAGTCACAGAAAAGGCAGCTTACGGACCTGTTTGCAAATTCTAAAATAAAACAAAAACAAAACACAAACAGAATTAAAATTAGCAGAAAAATAAATTATTAAGCTAAAATCAATCTTAAATTTTGACAATAAAACCGTTAAGTAGTCCCCGGCAACGGCGCCAAAAATTGATGTGGTATTTTTGTGTCCAAAAATATCAATAATAAAAATAACCACCCGCAATAGTACGAATCCTGTAGGATAGGGCTATATTGAGGGTGTCGAACCTCAAGGACTGCAGGGATTTTATTATCAAATTCGAAAGATTAAAATTAACTTAATTAAAAACATATTTGATTTGATATTCTTTAACACTAAAGTGCATGAAAATAAAAGAGATTTAAAATAAGAGAGAGAGTGTAGGGTATTGACTTCACCTCTATCCGCACAACAATGGTTAATCATAATTAATCCCAAAAATTCATTCTATGCATGTTATAAATAAACAAGAAACTACCTTATTAAAGAATAAGCATAATCTATCTTCGGTTGGCACGGATCGTCCACCTAACCACTAAGATGCGGTACGACCCGTCTTCCCTAGGTATAAATTATCAAATTCTTTAATAGGATATATATAATCAATTAATAAGTGTAACACATCTTCGGTTGGCACAGACTGTCTACCTAAATTATACTAAACTAGAGTGTAGTACAATCCGTCTTCCCTAGGCATGGCCTATCAAATCCTATTGATCATATGTCAATTAAACCCATTGTATAACCATCATCCTCATAATCACAAAAAACAAGAATGATTTCAGATCAACAAAAGTAAAATACTTTCTAAGACAAGAAAAGAATTTCACAAATATTGATATTGGAATTTAAGAACAATTGCATTTAATAACTAAGAACATAAATCAATTGTAGCAATCCTCATAGTTATACAATCAACATGCATAAATTGAAAATCTATAAATTAAATACAATCAAACCATTGTGCTTGGATAGGGTTACATCAACACCCCACGAAGGGATTTAGCCGCTCATGATCTTCTAAGCTCCAAAGACAATTTTCTGATTTCTAGCTCTAGGAAGCGGTGTATCTGTTTACAATGTTTAGAGCCCTATTTATAGGGAATTGGAAAACCCTAAAACCCTAGAAATCCTCATAAAATCGGAGGTCAGTCTCCTTGTCCAATTGGGAGACTAAAATCCAAGTCCATGCTGGAGAGGAATTCTTGTCGTGCACTGTACGCCCGTGTGCGCTCGATCCGAGATTTGGTGCGCTCGAGCGCTCAAGCCTAGCTGATATGCGCGCGAGCGCAGGCATGTGCTCGATCCTTGGCCGCAGACGCTCGAGCGCAAGTGCGCTCGATCCCAAGGGTACTACGATCGATCCTAGCTCCAGAATGCTCAATTTGTTGTCCCTTTAAGCCCAATTTCCAATGGTTTGTCAAATAAGACCTGAAATACAAGTACAAAACAAAATTAAACAAATAACAACACTAAGGAATTAACATATGCAAATTAAGGGGATTGAAGGTGCAACATTCAGCGCTTATCAATGTCTCTATTGATCCACTTTTGCACCACTTTCCAATTACCACCCAATTTGGGATCATCCAAGTAAAACACTTGTGAAACTTAACATGCTAAGATTAACGGGTCAGATTCACACCATTTATGAGAAGTATTCACAATCGTGAAGCCTTGGTCCATTCGTATTCCTGTTGCTTTCCCAGTGTCCCACCAATTGCACTCAAATAAGTACACGAGATTTCGGCCAGGGTAACGTAACTCTAGAATATTTTTTAACTCACCATAGTACTCCGTTATTGAGTTGCCGTCATCACCTGAAACAAAAATACCACAGTTTTAGGTAGTACGAGTTTCTGCACATTCTTTCGCGTGGTACCCAACCCCATTCATGATGCAACCTCTACATGATCTAACATGATGACCAGGCCCGCATGCAAGATCATATAACTGTTTTGAGCCATTGTCTGCAATATGCCCACTATTGTATAAACATTCATGGAACTAACGTTCAAAGTTAGCCTCATGCTTTTTTTAAATGTCAAGGCCGCCTTGTCTTTCGATCATATTGTAATGTTCACTGTATGAAAAATAAACGTATTGGTAAATGATCATCAACACTAAAACTATAACATGTCGTAATAGGTACAACACAAAGACCATTACTAAACTTACTCCAAATATGAGGTCGTTTTGTTACAGTTGGTAAACACATACCATCATGCCCTATCAAAATCATTGGCATCTAGTATTACTAATTTAGCAGTTATGAATAGCGGAACTCGTTGGGAGAACACATCCAAGCACTGACCCATTTCTACAGTATCAACGTCAACATTTTTTTGTTCATGGTTCCATCTTGTCTCAATCCCCCGAAGATACTTGGAGAAGAAGGTCAAGCTTTCCTCAGCTAGGTAACACTCGACAATGGACCCCTCTAAACGTGCTTTGTTACGCGTCCACTTCTTATATCTTTGAGTTCTCTTTCAAATGGATAAATCCAACGGTTTTGTAGAGGACTGGCAAGCTCAGCCTCCAGAGGTAAATGAAATGCTAGATGGATCATAACATCAAAAAAAGTTGGCGAAAATATTTTTTCCATTTTGCATAAAATTATTAAAATGTCGACTTTCATTTGTTTCAAGATATCAACTTTCAACGTCTGTGCATATAACTGCGTAAAAAAAGTACTGAACTCGGTCAATGTTGTTCTTATTTCCGACGTAGAGAAATTTTGAATTGCAGCAGGAAGCAAGCGCTTTAAAAAGACATGACAATCGTGGCTTTTCGTATCCGAAATTTTACTAGGAAGCTTGTTCACACATCGACCAATATTGCATACCCGTCAGGAAATTTAACACCTTTCAACCACTCATATAAACTCTTCTTCTCAATGTTCTCATCTCCTATAAGTTGCACCATTTGGCTGCATATGCAATTCTTTACGTATACCCATCAACTGTAAATCTCTTCGTTCCTTGACTGTGTCCTTGGTCTTCCCATCAATATTCATCAACATACCTAAGATACTTTCATATATGTTCTTCTCGATATGCATTACATCAAAATTGTGATGCATTTTCAAGCTTAACCAGTAAGCCAACTCAAAGAAAATACTTCTCTTCTTCCAATTCAACACAACATCTGTGTACTTTCTCTTTGTCCCGCTTGTTTTTCCAAATTGTAAACCCTCAGTATCCCTTAGTTGTTGCAACAATTGACTTGCACACAATTCTTTAGGTTTCAATCTATGCTCTTCTGTACCATTGAACAAATCTCCTATTTTGTGCCATGGATGCTCTTGAGGAAGCCACCAACGATGACACATGAAGCACACCTTATGCCCATATTTCAAATGCCTGAACGATGTATCCTTATTACATACTGGACATGCAAAATTTTCATATGTAGACCACCCAGATAATTTTTCATCTGCGGGAAAATCGTTTATAGTTCATAGTAATGTCACATGCAATTGAAATGTCTTTTTCTTTGATGCATCGTACACCTGTATGCCTTCATTCCATAAATCTTTCAAGTCATCAACCAACGGCCGCAAATACACATCAAAATTCTTTCCGGGATCTGAAGGCCTAGGAGTAATTAGGGACAACATCAAATTTGGACTCTTCATACACATCCACGGAGGGAGATTGTACACCGTTAACATTACTGCCCATATGCTATATGTTGTACTCATATTACCATATGGGTTGAAACCATCACTTACTAAACCAAGCTGCACGTTGCGGGAATCACTTGCAAACCACTCATGTCTTCTATCAAACTCTTTCCTCACAATAGAATCGGCTGGGTGTCTGAGAGTATTGCTATCATCTTCTCGACCTTCTTTGTATACCTGCGGAGATCGGTCGATTAAATCAACAACATAATCAATAGATTAATGCATATGTATACCTACGGAGAGGAGATCGACGGAGATACAGAGGGTATGGCAGCCGGAGTACTGCCGGAGGGAGAAAGAGAGTGACGGCCGGAGGTGGCGGAGAGAGCACGACTAAGACACTGGGCGACAGAGGAAAGATTGAATGAGAGAGAAAACGACAGAGCGCATGAGAGAAAACAGCTGACCTATTGGCCTGCGATGGGATCGGAGGAGAAGAAAAAAAAAAAGAGAGGGAGACGCTATGCGGGAGGCGTGAAAAAAATAAAAATAAAAATAAAAATAAAAGGGGGGAAAAAAGAAAAAGAAGAGAAAAGGAAGAATAAGGGGGCCGGGGAAGCACGCGTGGCAGCTGGCATTCCCAAGCCAGTTAGTAACGTGCCAAATGTGGCACATTACTACTTTAGTAATGTGCCACATGTGGCACGTCACTAATGTGAAAAAAAAAATTATGTTTTAAATTTAATTTAATTTAATTTTTTTTACATGAAAAAATGGCTCTTATATATTGAGAAGGATGTGTTTTTTATAAATAATAGTTATATCATTTTGTGCTACATATAGCACAACATGAGGAGGATTCATATGATATTGTCAATTTTAATAAATGTCTAATACTAATCATTTCATATGAGATTATTCAAACCACAGTGTCATTGAATGAAAATATGAGGATTTATTATATATTAAGATGACTAGCATAATTAAATTAAAGCTCTTACAGTGCATATATATTATACCAAGCAGCTCTTACAGCAAAACCATTGCCAGATGACACTCGACCTAAGGCTATAATAGCTATATATCAAGTGTCTTCATATATATATAGAACACAAATTAATTATATATGTAACGAATCTTAAATATAATTATATACGTACGAATACGTAATAAATAATATACACTAACATCAATTCAAGAGACACACGTTGAAGGAATGTTTAATTTTACCAAGGAAAGAGCTAGGCTGGAAAAAGAGGTAGAAGAGGGGGGCATTATT
>NC_081546.1:22628124-22644039 GCF_901000735.1 Corylus avellana
GGTTTGGGTTTTTGGGATTTGATTTGCTTCAATAAGGCTCTATTAGCTAAACAAGGTTGGCGGTTGATGCAATACCCTGACAGTTTGGCAGCAAAGATCATCAAAGCGAAGTATTTTCCTACAGGATCTTTCATGTCAGCAAATTTGGGTAATAAGCCTTCATTTGCTTGGAGAAGCATTTTGGCAGGGAGGGAATTGCTTGCAGAAGGATTGTATTGGCGTATTGGAAATGGGAGATCTGTTAGGATCCGTGAAGACAGATGGATCCCTATACCAATAATGTACTCCCCACAGACGTGCAGTTCGTTTATTGGGGAGAATGCAAAGGTGGCTGAATTAATTGAAGATAATCCTGTGCAATGGAATAGGCCTCTTATATGTCAAAATTTTGGTGAGGATGAAGCTAAGGTAATCTGCAATCTCCCTCTGAGTAGATATCATCATGAGGACAAACTTATTTGGCGTGCAACGAACTCGGGTGAATTCACGGTGAGGAGTGCGTATCACCTTGAGAAGGAAAGACAAGACAGAAATAAAGGGGAATGCTCAAAGGGGGAAGGAAACCGTGCTATCTGGAAAATACTCTGGAATTTGAAGGTTCCACAATCAGTGAAAGTATTTTTATGGAGAGCATGTAGCAAGATTCTCCCCACCAAAGATAATCTCAAACAGAGGCGAGTATTGACGG
Source organism: Corylus avellana (assembly GCF_901000735.1). Taxonomy (NCBI): domain Eukaryota; kingdom Viridiplantae; phylum Streptophyta; class Magnoliopsida; order Fagales; family Betulaceae; genus Corylus; species Corylus avellana. Next base: position 22,628,813 of record NC_081546.1, read on the forward strand.
ATGATACATGTATTTTCTGTTGCAGTGCCAGGGAGACTACCCATCATATTTTATGGGATTGCCCATCATCCCAGGATGTTTGGTGCGTAAGTGGAAGTAAGCTTCAAAAATGTACATCAGGAGGAGATGATTTTTGTAAGCTAGTGGAATTTATGATGGGGACTCTAACGAGAGAGGACATGGAGTTGTTCGCCATTATTGCAAAGAAGATTTGGAAAAGAAGAAATGATGTGGTGCATGGGCAACCACTTTCTCATCCTAGTGTAGTAGCGAATCAAGCAGTAGAGCAACTCCAATTGTATCGCAAGGCAAATGTGAAGGACGAGGAGGCTCTGGTGTCTACCCTGCCGCACAGACAAAAATGGGAAGCACCACCATCGGGGATATACAAGAGTAACTGGGATGTTGCGGTAGACCAAGATACAATGCGGATGGGAGTAGGGGTAATTAGCCGAGACGAGAGGGGTCAGATTACTACAGCACTCAGCCAATATATTGAGTACCACCATGAACCAGTTGCTGCCGAAGCTGTAGCCGCGTTGAAAGCAGTGGAGTTTTGCAGGGAAGTGGGAGTTCACGAGACCATTTTGGAAGGGGATTCACTACTGGTTGTGAATGCAATCAGAAACCAAAACCAATGCTGGCTTCGTTATGGACAGATCATTGCAGATATTAAATGTGTTCTGGAGTCCCTTACCCAATGGAGTATACGGCACATCAAGCGAGAGGCAAATTCAGCAGCTCATAGACTGGCAAAGTGGGCTGTAAGGAATTCAGATACTCAAGTATGGTTGGAAGAGGTCCCTAGTTGTATCTCAGAAATTGTTTTTTTTGGAGCAGATGGCTCTAATATTGTAAGGCTTAGGCCTGAATTTTTTCAAGCGTTGAATGAAATGTTCCATCATTTCCCTAAAAAAAAAAAAAAAAAAATACTTATATTATTATGTACACTTAAGCGGAAGCCCTTTCCAAATTAAGAAGCTATTCAAGAACAAATGAAAAGCTTTCTATACTTCAGTAACAAGAATAATTTACACTTAAGCAACAAATGGAGTGTTTTCTACTTTTAGATAATGTGTAAATTTTACATAAACATTATTATGAAATATAATGAAATTATTATGAAAACTAAATAAATCATTTTAGTATATATTATGGAATTACTAATATAATGTTAATAGTATAATATTTTTGTGTCTTAATTAATATGAAATATTTTCATATTAATTAAGATAAGAAAAAAAAAATAGTAATGTGTCAGTTTGACATGTTACCAATGGGTAACGTGTCAAATTTGACACCTTACCAATTGGTAACGTGCTGGTTTGACACGTTACCAATTGATAACGTGTTAAACCAAATAGTGACGTCGGTAGAGTGACACGTTACTAAAATATTTAGTAACATGTTACAAACTGATACATTACTAAATGGTGACGTGGCAAAAAATAATGAACAGGACACAGGTTACTAATAATGCATTTTTTTGTAGTATGAAAATTTGCTTTTTCTCATGCTCAAACTTTAAGTGCCCTGGCTTTGGTGAAGCCTGTTCAATTACATTGGGCTCATCGGTTCCAACCACATTCTCTAGCTCCACAAAAAAAAAAACAACAACAAAAAAACTGGCTTATAATTTAATTTAATTTAAATAGTGCGGGTTCATTATAATTTAATTTTCAAAGTTTTAATAATAATAATAATAATAATAATAATAATGTAAATGATTTCTTTCTATTTTTTCTAAAAAAAGAAAAAAAAAATTCAAGAAAAAGAATTTATAGCTTTGCTATTGCCCACAAGTTCTCAACAACAAAAGTGAAAGAAAATTCAAGATTAGAATTATTCAAAAATATTGATTAAAGACAGGGTTGGCTCAGGTGCTAGGCGAGTGAGGACCTCGCCTAGGGCCCCCAATTTAATAAGGCCCAAAAAAAAACAATTTCAGTTAAAAAAAATTTATTTTGGACCAAAAAAAAAATTGAAGGCCCAAATTTTTTTTAATAGGGCCTAAAAAAATTTTTTATCAAAATTTAAGGCCTCAATTTAATAAGACCCCAATTAATAAGCCCACTATAAATTTTAAAAATAATTCAAAAAATAAATTAAAAAAGGATAGCATTAAAGCCTTACATTATTACATGCCAATTCCCTAGACCTCTACACGCTTGACGCTACAGTACAAGCCTGACACTACAGTACACGCCTACATCATGCAGTCATCCTCTTAGCCACTTTCTAGAAATTTTTTGTTTTTGATGAGAAAATATCTTCGTTAGAAATAAAATATTACCATTTATTTTCTATTTATTATTTAGCCATCTAGGGAAAGCCAAGAGCCAAAAATATAAACTGTTGTCAACCTAGTAAGCCTACCATGGGCATTTTAAATATTAGACTCTCTATATTTGCCACTTTACCTCTCCTCTTTGCTTGCTTTTTTCTGAGTTTTTCTTCTTTGCCTATCTCATCATTTTCTCTTCCTCTCCGACTCCGAGTGACTGAGTCTCTTGTCCTATCTTCAAGAACTGCTTCATAATTCCTTTGCCAAATTAGGTTTTATTGTTCTATTTTTGTCATTTATTTTATTATAGTCATAATTTTTTTTTGATAAATCGTGTTTGTTTAATTTGTTAGTATTTTTAATTAAGCATGTCTACTAGAAAATATGCATCTAGATATGAAAAACTTAAAAAATAAATAAATAAAAATAAAATAAAAATAAATAAAATAAAAAAGAGAGAAAAGTAGACAAATTGATTGAATCTCAAAGAGGAGCTCTAAATAAATTTGTTATTAGCAATAAACAAAATATTGAGGATAATTTAGGTGAAAAACTCATAAATGAACAAGAAACTAATCAAAAAGAATTAGAAGATAATGAAAATGTTATTGAAGTATCTAAATCTATTGCTACAAATATTTTTAACCTTGGCCAATGGAAAAATATTGATGCAAAATTAGGGGATTTGTTAGTAGAAAATGGTCCAATAAGATACAATACTATAGATTTTCCTAAAGATGAGAACTCTAGTCATTTTTCTAATACATATTATGTATGAAAATTATCAAATGGGTAGCAACATAATAGAAAATGGCTAGTCTATTCAAAAGATGTAGATAGAGTATTTTGTTTTTGTTGCAAGTTGTTTAATTCAAAACCTAAAAGAATGCAACTAGCTAATGAAGGGACTAATGACTAGGAAAATCTTAGTGTTAAACTAAAAAGTAATGAAACAACCAATGAACATATTACTAACATGAATGACTGGATTGATTTAGAAATGAGATTGTTAAAAAATAAAACAATTTATAAAAATGTCCAAGAACAAATTAACAAAGAGAAAGATCATTGGAAAAGAGTATTATTGAGAATTATTGTTGTAGTAATGAATCTTGGTAAGAATAATTTGGCATTTAGAGGACAAAATGAAAAGATTTACAAAGAAAATAATGGAATTTTTTAAGTCTAATTGAAATAATTGCAGAATTTGACCCAGTAATGCAAGAGCATATTCATCGTATTAAAGATGGGGAAATTCATAATCATTATCTTGGACATAATATACAAAATAAATTGTTACATTTGTTAGCAACAGAAGTAAAATGGAGTAGTATTGAAAAAGTTAGAGAAGCAAAATATTTTTCAATTATACTTGATTGTACCCCAGATGCAAGTCATCAAGAACAAATGTCTCTCATTCTAAGATGTGTTAATATTTCAGAAAATTCAATAAAAGTAGAAGAACATTTTGTAGAATTTATAACAGTAGATGAAACTACTGGAGAAGGTCTTTTTATTGAAATGATTAGGTTAATCAAAAAACTTGAACTTAACATTAGTGATATACGAGGAAAAGGCTATGATAATGGATCTAATATGAAGGGAAAAGAACGAGGGGTGCAAAAAAAACTACTAGATATAAATCCTAAAGCATTTTACACACCTTGTGGTTGTCATAGTCTTAATCTTGTACTATATGATATTGCTAATTCATGTCCTAAAGCTATATCTTTTTTTGGAATTGTACAACGTATATATACTTTGTTTTTGTCATCTACAAAACAATGGAAAGTCGGATTGAAAGTATAAAAGCAATAAAATTTCAAACTCCACAAATAAGAGAGGCTCTGCTACAATTAGCAAAAACAAGTGAAGATCCTAAAACAAAAAGTGAAGCTAATTGTTTAGCAACATATGAGATTGAAAGTTTTGAATTCTTATTAAGTATGACTATTTGGTATGATATTTTATTTGCCGTTAATACTGTTAGTAAAAATTTACAATCGAAAGACATGCATGTTAATGTTGCTATAGACCAATTAGACGGTCTTATTTCCTATTTTAAAACTTATAGAGAAACTAGATTTGCATCGGCTATGATTTTATCTAAAGAGATTGAAACCATAATGAAAATAGAACATGTTTTTCGAGAAAAACGTGTAATTCGTAGAAAGAAATAGTTTGATGAGAATGCTAATGACGAGACAACACAAACTGCTGAAGAATCTTTTAGAATTGATTACTTCTTATATATAGTAGATCAAGCTATTTCTTCAATTCAAAGTAGATTTGAACAATTTCAAATATACGAAAATATTTTTGGTTTTTTATTTAATTTTAAGAAATTAAAATCACTAGATGATGATAGTTTGCAAAATAAATGTCTTAATCTAGAATCTTTCCTAAAACATGATCTTGATGGTTTAGATTTATTTTCAGAACTAAAAGTTTTAAAAGAAATTTTACAAATAGAAGAAAGTGCTCCAATTGACATATTAAATTATATAAAAAGACTTGATTCTTTTCCAAATGCATGTATCGCTTATAGAATTTTATTGACAATACCTGTTACAGTTGCTTCTGCAGAAAGAAGTTTTTCAAAATTAAAATTGATAAAATCCTACCTAAGATCAACAATGTCACAAGAGAGATTAAATGGATTAGCCATATTATCAATTGAAAAAAATATATTAGAAAATCTTGAATATAAAAACTTAATCAGAAATTTTGCATCTCAAAAAGTGAGTAGAAGAATTTATATATATATATTTGTTACTTAAAAAAAAAAAAATTTTGTTACTTAAAAAAAAAAAAAAATTTAGGCCCAATTTCAAAGTTTTGCCTAAGGCCCCAAAATACGTTGAGCGGGCCCTGATTAAAGAGATAAACTTTCCACAGTAAATTTAAACAAGTACTGTCGATATGATGACTGTTGGGCGGATCGAATAAAACTACAATTTTTGCACAGCTATTGAACGTAAGTATATGCTCCCAAGTACAAGGATAACAACAAGCTCATATGGTGACTGTTGGGGGCCTTATTGGATTAGGAGAGGATAACAACAAGCTCAATAACACAGTCAAAGATAATGTATAATAGATTGCAGATAGGTACGTACCTAAAATACAATTTTTGATTCAAAATTTTTATATAACATAGAGAGCAAAAATTCAATAAAAATATATTCATTTCTTATCAGTAATATGCCACATTTTTAACAGATGGCATTTTTCAAGTTGTTCAATGCATGAAATAGCTTAAATTTCATAATTTGAGAACTTATAATTTTTTTAAAATTGTAGGAGATCGTGATCTCTTAGAGCATCACCAATGAGCCTTCTAAACTTTAGCCAAATTTTAGCTTAAAAATCTACTTTTGTTAGTCTATCTACTGCTTTTTACAAGCACCAAATATCAAGTTCTTTAAATATTTCTTTATTTTAACTATATATATATATATTTTAATTGATTGTTAGTTTGCTGAAACTAAGCCCCAAAGAGAGAGAGAGAGAAAAAAAAAAAAAAAAGGTGGGAGGGGTGGACTTTCAATTCACATATGGAGAGTGAAAACAATGAAAGTAATAAAATGATTAATGGCTAAAGAAAAATAAGAGTGATGCTAGCGACTATCGTTCTAGTTTTTATCCTCCTAAAGTTGATGCGGCTTTTAAAATCACCATTAAATTTTAGATAAATAATACTTGAATTTTAATCTAATTGTGATTTTCTAAATACACTAAATGGTCCCTCTCCATTTCAAGTGAAATGGAGAGAATCTGTTTCCCACACACGTGATGTGTTTTCTCTCCACATTTAGTAGGTCAATCTAACCCAGGATGCAACTCAAAACAAAATAGTAATTCAGAGGGGCGAGTTATAGTGAGTAAAAGTCAGTATTAATGCAAATGAGATAGTAGTTTGGGGTTGAAAGTGTAATTTACCTACAAATAAGCGTAAAAGAGATATGGGTTTTGTTTGTCAATGTATTTTAAGAATTGTTTTTTTATATATTTGATTAAAAAAATGTAGTGATGCACATAAAAGTGAATTGTTTGAAGTGTTTTCTTTTTTTAAAATTGTTTAATGCTTTTATTTAATAAAAAAAATAAAAGGGAACAAAAAGAAAATGTTCACAAATAGAGCCATAGTATTTTCTTAATTAATATATAATGAGCAAATAAATAGGAGTAATGCCTAGAAAAAAATAAAGTAAATAGGAGTAATGTTAAAAAACAATCCACCCATATGATAGTTTGACGTAATATGTCGTTTGTGACATTCGAAGTTTTTTTTTTTTTTTTTTTTTAATGGGTTTCGTGCTTTTCATTTAATCAAATCCTCACTTGGTGTAATACCCTGACAAATCACCACCTTTTTAAGAGTTAAAGATTTCTTAACAGATTAATGACCCCTTAAAACCAATCATAAAATGTGTGGCCTAAATCCTCTTTGACTGGCCCAAGCCTTTAAGGCATTTTAACAAGCGAAAGCCCAAAACACCTTCGCTAGGCGAACACTCGCCCAGGGGACACTACAAGAATCAAATTTTTTTGCAACAGACCATTAGTAACGTGTATATGATGTTAAAACGTTACTAAAGTGTAGTAACGTGTCAATAGTAACGTGTTTGATGGGTGGTGAAATTGGACGTAGCTATTGGAACTTTAGTAACGTGTCAGACTCTGACACGTTACCATTTGGTAACGTGGCATAATGTGCCACGTTGCAATAATTGGTAACGTGGCATTTTATGCTACGTTACCAATTATGGTAACATGGCATATTATGCCACGTTACCATAATTGGTAACGTGGCATATTCTGCCACGTTACAATTATGGTAATGTGGCACATTGTGCCACGTTACCAAATTTGACAGGAAAATTTATTTATTTTTATTTATTTTTTAATTTTTTCCGCTCGTTATGCCTAATATACGAATTACATTTGACAATCTAATATGATCTATCAATAATCCAAAATCCAATATTCGATCAATCCAACATCAAATATATATATTCGATCTACCACAATCCAACTACCACAATTAATCCAACACTAACCAAACACTACAACTAAGGTTATACACAAATACAAAAACCAAAAGCCTAACTGCAAATGTGCCACGTTATACAAATATGCATGTAAGGTTATACACTACTCCGACCAAAGCCGAGTGAACATCATGACCATTATCTCCCGACTTCTCCTCGCTAACTGCAAATAATAAAACAAGCAATCAATTAGCTAATTGACATTTGGCATATAATATTATCAACTCCTTATAGGTAAGCAATGTCCAAGTACGTGAGAAAACAATCGAATAATTGTCACATACACAAGATCGACATACATATTTGCACGACCTATGCATATATTTGCACGACATACATAAACACATATACATTTAATTAGTGAGGCATCTTCAACAAATATGATACGATTAACTATGCGAAGCTCCAACCACAACCAAACCAACCAGGAACAAAGTAGATTATTTTGAGTTTATATATATATATATACTTATGGGGTGCCTAAATGACGGGTATAATGTCGAGACAAACGAGACTTCTGTCCAACCGGCGTCTGGTGTTAGATTTCATTGTGATCATCGTCCTCAGCTTCTACTCTTACGTCATCTACAGATGCATATTACGTTGCAATTGTGTTATATACAATTGTGTTAGATACGAACAAAGTTTATTTACCAAACAAAATTACTAGCCTTTAAAATGATATTCATCTCGTAAGATAATCATGTTACTCAAATAGAAACAATAAAAATATATTGTTTCCTGATCGGCTATCAACTGAGGATCTCGCAATCACTTGGGCTGGGGACTCTGCGTCGTGCAGATTCCTGATCGTCGTCACCTCCAGCTCCGACCCCACACGTCTCGACCCCTCAAGGCTGCGAATCCGCTCCTCATGCGTCGCCATCTGAGCAGCCATCTGCACAACCATCTGCTGAGTCACCCGCGTGGTCACCGCCGCAGTAATCTCCTCACTCTGCTGCGCCAGCCTCGCATCCATTTGCTCTCTGTGCTTCTCCCTCTCAGCTTCAATGGCTCTTCCGAATTCTCCACGCGAGACCATTGTCCCGCCACAGTTCTGCGGGTGTATAATATGAGTGGATCGTCCTACGCGCAGGCAAAATATTCTTACTTACCCCTCTAACACGACCCGCATACTCAGGCTTATTGTCGTGTGCCTGAGCATAAGCATCATCCACTGTCCACCTAATCGTCCCCTGTGGCCCTTCTACCTGTTCCGCAAGGTCATTCTCCAATAACTCCTCCATTCGAGCCTGTACATGATCATTGTTATATATATAATTTTTAAGACTCAATAAGTTAATACATAAATAAAAATTCATAACAAGGTGTCTGCCACTTACAATTCTCACTGCGACTACCAGATTTGGGCAGCTACCATCTTTCTTTTTATGGCTCTTGATATAAGTCTTCGCTCGCGTAGGAACCTTGCCCGTACTAAGCATCTGCAATAAGTTCAAACCATCAATGAAATGTCATATATATATATATATAGTACGCAATATATGACATATATATAGATGTTATGGTCAGTTAGAGTAATACTTCCTCATGTGCCATCCTTGCAAGGCTCTTCGAGCCGATGTAGTGTGGTATTTGATTTTCTGCTCGTATCTTTTTCATGTGCGCACAGTAAGCCTACGAACACAACATATATACGTTATTAATAGCTAAACCATCGAACAATTATTACTAACAAAACACAAATACTTTGAAGTGACTTACTTGATAAGCGGGATCACACAATTTCACCAACAATATTTCAACGTCTACGGGGTTGTACTTTGAAATGGTCTGGCCCATCCTTGCCGACACTGTCGCAGGAGTGTCGTCGCTCTGAATCATGAGCTTCTTCCTTAACTTGTGCCTCAAAAGCTTCTGCTTCTCGCCCATCTCTCTGAAAGCGTCTTTCTTAATTGCCGTCATATCCGACCCAGGCATGATGTAAAAGTAATGTTGCATCAATTAAAAATTAGGGTATTAAAGCGCTTATTGTATAAAATAAATTTAATATACAAGTACTACATATCATAAATTAATTAATAACATCTAATCTACACTTACCATCAAAGACTCAAATAAATCCTCCATGCATTATTCTGGTACATTATCCCAGTTGTCAGATAGCCTGATAAAGGTCCCTACCTTGCACACCTTGCCGGTCATCCGTCTAAACTTTTTGCCGCTTTGTCCTACGGGCTGCCACGCGCCATTATACTCCATGACGAGCCTTTTCCCATCGGGAATGTCCCACAACTTATGCGAGTCACTTACGATCAACACTTCAAAGTTGTTCTCGCTATCTGCAATGATGAAGTATATATTAACACACAAATGATCAAACATATATTAGTTAAATTGATATACTAATTAAATAAATGTACCATCATGCGTAAATATGTACATATTTAAGGTTCGGAATAGCATGCATACATACCTATCGTACGAACTTCGTCGATCTCCCATGTTGGCCAAGCAGGATCATCGTGCTGCTCATTGTCCGCGTCACCTATACCATCATCCATGTCATCAGCGGCCTGTGCCTCACTATCATCCACAGGTGTGCTGCTGTGTGGCGGCAGATCGAAATAGCCGTGCGGAAATCAACCCATTTGTGTGAATCTGGGTGGCGGGGATAGCATACGCGGGGATTCATTCGAGTCGCGGGGAGTAGGCTCATATCTCTAATACCCTAGCTGGGTAAGCCCCGTCGGACGGGATGGGTCAAGAAAATCCGTGATATGATCAACCGAAGAGCCAGGAATGTCATAGTCATAGTCGCCTCCTGCATGTGTATGCCCTTCCACATGCTGTGGAAGTATGGGTCGATACCCTGATTGCCGCTAAAGAAGCATAGCAGTTTCCTACGCCTCACTATCGGTAAAGCCATGCTGCAATCTCGACCCAGAAAATTGTGCCCTCCGGCCTCTTGACTTCCCCCAAGCACTCATATCAACCTGCAAAATACAGCACGCACTCAATTAGTTATGTGTATAGTGCATAGTGCAACCGAATTTCACCAAAAGTCCTAAGAAAAATTGACAATTAATGTATAAATAAATAACAAACCAATCAATGTACAATATTTAATTCATATGGAATGACATACGCCTCGATTGGTGCAAAGCCGGGTCGGGCAAATTGGATGTGATCATGCGGATCGTACAGCTGATTATTATTTAAAGTGAGTGGCTCACTCTCGTGATAGTTGGCATGATCAACATCAGGCGCTTGACCCTGACCAACGTCGTATACGTTTCTAGGTTTAGTCCTCACCGCACAAGCCCAATCTGGGTTCCTTTCATCTTTGACATAGAAAACGTGTTCCACTTGGGAAACTAGTACATAGGGTTCATCACAAATCAGCTCCCCCTTATGGACAAGGTTTTTGAAGTTAACAAGCCTTATGCCATACTCGTCGACCTTGTACCCTCTGTCCCTTGTAGTGTCCGCCCAATCACACATGAACATAACATACTTTGTCCTGTCGTAATACTCCACCTCAAGTATTTGAGTTACATTCCCGTAGTATGTTTCACCATCAACAGTTGGCACACACACCACTATTCTGAGACCGTTTTGCAATATCATGTTTGACAGTGCGAAAAAACTTCCCATTGACCACATATCTGTTATATTGGACTGCTGAAACCATCGGCCCTCTACAATGCATTACTAGTTTGTCACGTATATCCTTCCTGCGTCGGTCGTCCGAACAATCGACCTACGAGTCATATACAACGACGAAGTGTAGTTAGTGCAATGAGAAAACATTATGAAATTCAGAAGGTGTGCATGACGTTAGTCTTACGTAGTCACGGTACCAATCGTAGAATTTGTCAAAATGTTGGGTTTCCAACGGATCGTCCGTCGTTCGACCCCTATTTGCGGTTTGTCTTATGGAATCCTTGTGCATCCTACATATTGAAATAAAATCAATTAAACTTAATTCACAACGAGCGTTGTTGCGGGATATGAGCATGCATATCTTTATTACACAATACTCACGTCTGCAATTGGAGGAAGTCATCTGAGTTAAACAGAATGTAATGGTGAATCTGTGTCAACATGAGTCGGTCGAGGACGACTTGGGTTCCAGCCCCTTTAGGCCTATCCGGGTTTCATTGCGGCATATTGTGAAATGTCGGTGCGTTCTCTAAATACATCGAACAGAACGTTACCAACTTGGTTGCTATGTAGCCCTCTGCAATGCAGCCCTCAGGAGCCGCTTTATTGCGAACACTAGATTTGAACACCCCGAGGCTCCTACATATCAAAACTAGTCAATTATTACATCTAATAGTTGTTTCTAAATAAATAAATGACAAAGAAATTTTAGTTTTAATCTTTTACGGGAAATGTTACCTCTCTGCCGGATACATCCACCGATATTGTACCGGTCTACCAAGCTGGCATTCACGAACAAGATGCACCACAACATGAACCATGCTGGTGAAAAAACTGGGGGGAATATCAGTTCCAACTTGCACAGAGTGATATAGATGTCAGCCTCAAGTCGGGCCATATCCTCTTGGGTCAACGCCATTGAACATATGCCCCTGAAGAATCTAGACATCTCAACCAGCGGTCTAACCACGTTACCGGGCAGTGATCCACGCAATGCAATCGGCAGAAGTTGTTGCATCAATACGTGATTGTCATGACTCTTCAAACCCGATATCATACGGTCCTTAAGTTTTACGCATCTAGAAATATTCGAGGCATATCCGTCTGGCACCCTTACATTTCGAAACACTTTGAGGAAACTAGTTTTATCCTCTTTGGACATCGTGTGGCTTGCATGAGGCATATAGATTCTCCCCTCATCACCTGTGAAAGGATGAAGTGCTGATCTCAAACCCATTTCTTACAAGTCTTTACGAGCTTGAAAGTTATCCTTCGTTTTCCCCTTAATGTCGAGTATTGTGCTGATTATATTGTCCATCACATTTTTCTCTATGTGCATGACATCATGGTTGTGCCGCAATAAATTATCCTTCCAATACGGCAAACGAAAGAAAATTTTTTTCTTCTCCCACAATATATTATCAGTCATCTTCCTCTTTGCATGTGAATTATCAATGTTAACTGAATTACCCGCGCTCTCATCCCCAAATACCATCTCTTCTAACTGTTTTAGGATTTCATCTCCATTTGGCACATCGGGAGCACATTCTAATTCTTGGTTACCGTCAAATGTACTTTTATTCCGCCTCCACAGATGATCCATGGGCAAGTATCGCCTATGCCCCATAAAGCGGAACTTACTTCCGTGTTTTAACCATCTAGACCTTGTTGCATGCATATAGCAAGGGCATGCCTTTCTACCTCTTGTAGACTACCCAGACAAGTCCGCGTATGCCGGAAAGTCATTAATTGTCCACATCAGCTGTGCTCGGAGCATGAAATTCTTTTTCAGGGAGACATCAAATGTTCGTACCCCCACACTCCATAGTTGCTGCAATTTCTCAATTAACGGTTGCATGTAGACATCTATATCCATTCCAGTTGAACTTGGTCCTGGAATAATCAGGGAAATTGTGAAAGACGTTTGTTTCATGCACATCCAAGGAGGCAGGTTGTACGATACAAGCATTACAGGCCAAATACTATGGGATGTGCTCATGTTCCCAAAAGGATTAAATCCATCCGAGGTTAGGCCAAGTCTTAAGTTCCTACTACCCGTTGAAAACTCCGGATATAAATTGTCGAATGACTTACATACTTCGCCTTCGGTTGGATGCCTCAATACGCTGTCCTAAGTGCGGCCTTCTGCATGCCACCTCATATAGGGTGCAGTATGCTCTGACATAAAAAGCCTCTGTAGTCGTGGTATAATGGAAAACCACCGCAAAACCTTGACCGGGCGTCTCGTACTCGACGTTATGGGGTGGCCATCCTCGTCCAAATGAATTTCGTCATTCCACTTAGATTTTCCACATTTGACACATGAATTTAAGTCCTTATTGCCCTCCCAGAACAACATACAATCATTGCGACAAGCCGGAATCTTCTCATACCCGAGTCCCATGTCCCTTAGAAACCGTTTGGCCTCATATGTATTAACTAGCAGAGCTCCATCATCTACAGGCAGCAACTGATTGATTAGCTCAAGGAAACACGTGAATATCGTATTACTAACTCCACCCACACACTTCAAATTATACAGATGTACAGTAGCACTCAGCTTGCTATGTTTGGTCTTATCATGAAGCAGTTTGTCTACCTTTTTAAGCAATTCCTCGTACTTTCGTACGTTACCTCCATCGGCTTCGTCATGCACAATGTCTTCTTCCTCTCCGTGCACCTCAACCCGATGCTCACTATTGTCATCTCTGACTTCGTGCATGCCGAATGCATCACGCAACATGGTGTGCATGTTTCCACCATGTTCAGTACTTGCACCCGCAGCTGTTGCCAGACGTGATGAATTCGAGCCATCAACGGGAGCTCTAACAGGCCTCTCGCCATGATAAATCAAGAACGTGTATTGGGGCCACATTTTTTTCCCCCTGTCAAGTGGTCGTATATTAAATTTGGGGGGTGTCTCCTGTTACAGCGACACGTATTGCAGGGGCACACAATAAGTTTGTCTGGAGTGTCACAGTTCCTAACTGCGAAGTCCACAAACGCTCTACATCCATCTCTGTATTCTTTTGTACCCCTAGACATCTTCATCTAACACTTGTCCATAGTGTTACTACGTACATTAGAAACATAAATATGTAAGAATTACGCTAAACTTAAACATAAATGCATTACTATGGCCAATGGAGACCCTAACAGTGAATAAGTAAAACTAGGTTCATTACTTTTTTGTTATTTTTTTCTTTCCTTGTTATTTTTTTTTTTTTTTTACTTAAAATTTACATGAAGTAAATTTCCAAACCTTAAACCACATTATAATACAAAATTAAAACCATTTGTCATGGGTACCGTACTTGAAAAAAAAAAACATCTACGTTCATTGTTTATTTAATAACATGTACTCTAATATAAAGTTGTAAAACCTAAACCAAATTATATTAAACAAATTGAAAAGGTTCTACTTTGTTAAGGGACCCTAAATAAAATAAATTTAAGTTATGTTTTTGTCGCAATTATTTTTTAAAAAATAAAGTTACATAATTTCAACTTCATATGGGGACCCTAAATAAAATTCATCTAACTAGCTACCTAGGTAGGTTTGTTTTTTCTTTTCTTAGCATTATGTATTGTTTATTATTATTTTGTAATCATTTACATAAATGATTTATATAAATCTATTTTCTATATTTTATTTATTATATAAATGATCATTTATATAATAGCTATGTTTGTAAAACATACACAAAATAAAAAAAAATTTAGCTAATTTCAAACTACTTACCTAAAGACGTGTCTATAAATATTTTGCATGCATGCTCATATTGAACAATCCTGCATTTCTAAGTACAAATATAGGACACTAAAAGTAATATATAATTCAACCAAATTAATAAGTTAATTAGCTAACAAAATAAATTGAACATATACATATACAATATTCTATAAACCCATACATTACAAGAATCAATTTTATATACATATACAAAATTTGAAATATGCATTACTGCAAAGAAAATTAAAAACTATCAATATATACTTAAAAAAAAATTATATATCCATATATACCTGATCGATGGCCGAAAAACACGTGAGATCAAGGTGAGTTGGCGGCCGGAGATGAGTTCACCGGCGGAGAGAGAAGACGGTGGTGATGAGGTGGCGGCCTGCTCCAAAATCCGAAGAAGAAGGTGGAAAATGTGAGAGAAATATTGAAGAGAAGGTGGCTGGAAAATGTGAGAAGAAGAGAGAAAAATTTTTGACTGGAAGGGGGAGGCAGCTGCACTGCGCGCGCTGGGGAGAAG
>NC_081546.1:22644139-22656827 GCF_901000735.1 Corylus avellana
TTTGTAGCGTGTTAGTTAGAAATCCCATATAAATTAGTCCGAATCCACTATAATCAAGTAAGTTTCGTTATCCCTCAAATTTAGATTAAGGGTTTGTATTCGAATTTTTTTGAAATTTGTGGTTGATCAATAATTTGGGTTGGATTGTTTGTGGGTGATTTTGCATGTAACGCCTCTGGATGCGATTTTGAGTAGTATTTATTTGTTTAGGGTTTTTGAGTAGTATTTACTTCAAGTGGGTCATATTCTCATCATTTTTTAGATTCGCTGTTTTCTGACAAGGCGTTAAAAGTTGTCATATGTGTGGTCAGCTTGTCGTTAGTTCCACATATTCTCAAGTTGTTGTTTTTCTAATTTTGTTTTTCTGATCTAAGTGTGGTCCCCTAGGTTGGAGTTGTGTTGGACACGTGATTTGAACGAGATGAGTTTTATTACATTGAATAAAGTGGTCAAGTGGTCCATTTCACTACCACATGTTTGGTTACTGACCTTAAAAGGCACAAATGTGCTTATACATTGGCAGAGAAATGCACTTTTTGTTGAAGTTGTTGTTTACAATACAATATTAGTGCGCTGATATAATCAAACGGGACCACAATGCATAGTGTGTAGCATAATGTACTATGCTCTTCGGGTTTTTAATAATTTTTTATAACTGTTTAAGGGTATTACTACTTTTTGTAGGTTTTTTTTATTCTTTCCCTTTGTAGTAGTTAAACTTTAATGGCTTGTTTAATGTTTTGTTTAGGAATTTTTTTTATCAATGTCATGTGTATGTTTGGTGGCTGCTTTGAGCACAGGGGTAAGATGGATAATATTGTTAGGGTTTAGGGGCAAATTTTCTAAAGAGTTGTGTATGGTTTTTATTTATACTAAGATTAAATGTATTCTTTCATTGGGTCCTGTTATTGGCCAGCAGTTGTGATTGTTGTTGTTTTTTAATTTGCTGAAATTGTTGAAAGTGGGTTGCTTTGTAATAATGATTGATGAAAGTTAATAGTACTTAAACTTTAGTGGCTTGTTTAAAGTTGTGTTTAGAGATTTTTTTTAATCAATGTCATGTGTCTGTTTGGTGGCTGCTTTGAGCATAGGGGTAAGATGGAGAATATTGTTAGGGTTTAGGGTCAAATTTTCTAAAGAGTTGTGTATGGTTTTTATTTAAACTAAGATTAAATGTATTCTTTCATTGGGTCCAGTTATTGGCCAGCAGTTGTGATTGTTGTTGTTTTTTAATTTGCTGAAATTGTTGAAAGTTATCACTGTCTTGTGGTTTGTCAGATTATGGCAAATGTCTGACCCTTGGTATTTTTATAACTTTCAGAGATTGTATAAATTTTTTGTGTTGGGATTGTGTATGGTATTATATTAAACTTTTGAATGTAATGAATGTGGCAGGATACATCATGGGTACACATTGTATGATGTTTGAAGTCCATCATGTGGGTTGTTTTAACAGGCAATATAGGATTAATTATGTAAGGGTAATGTTAGTAATTACCCAGACCCATATGATGGGAACAAATTGAAATTTTCTTATATAGAAGACATATGTAGGACATATGGGTATAGGTCTGGGGACCTTGTTTATTACAGTGTACCAGGTTTGCCATTAGACCAAGGGCTAAGACTTCTGTCATCTGATTACAATGTAACTGAAATGGTGGTAAAACATATAGATCATGCTCTTGTAGTGTTGTATATAGTAACTTATGGTGTAGCAGATGATGTAGTTGATGGAGATGAAGAAGAAGATTTAGAGTATGAGAGGGAATTTGTGTTTAGGAATGATGGATTCTGGGATTCAGTTCTTAGTGATGGAGATGAAGAAGAAGATTTAGAGTATGAGAGGGAATTTGTGTTTAGGAATGATGGATTCTGGGATTCAGTTCTTAGTGATGATACAGATTGTCTTGATTCTGATGAGGATACCACTCATCGTACTGACGCCATTCCTGAGGGGGTTGGAAATGCTGAAGAGGTTGTTGAGGAGGTTGATGTGGAAGGGGGTGTTGATGATGTTTCTTGGGAGGGAGATGCTGGGGAGGGAAATGCTGGGGAGGGTGATGTTGGTGAGGGTGGGGAAGAGAGAGAAGGGAGTGATAGTAGTGGAGACATGTACGACAGTGATAAGCTAGAATCACCACATGGTAGTGGTGATGAAAGAGTAGTGCACTTATCCCGTAAGGATGTAACCAAAAGAATCCCTTTTGATCATAGTGATATGAATAATCCGACATTGGTTGTAGGGAATACATTTCATAGTGCAGTGGAATTTAGGAAAGCCGTGAGACAATACAATATTAGTAGAGGGAAGGATTTGAAATTCAAGAGAAATGAAAACAAGAGGATTTTGATTGTCTGCAAAGATCTAAGGTGCAGTTGAAGAATGAGATGACATTTCTTTTAGTGTCCATAAGGCCCAAACACACTTGCACTAGGAAGTACCAAAATCATATGCTCACTTCAACTTGGATTGCTGAGTGGTGCATGGACTCTTTTAGGGAGCAGCCAAACATGCCCATAGACGTTTTGCAGAAAAAGGTGAAAGCAAAATGGAATGTGGATGTGCATGTCAGTTCTTTGTATAGGGCAAGGAGAAGAGCAAGGGAAATTATTTTTGGTAAACTGGATGAGCAATATTATCGGTTGTGGGATTATTGTTCCATGGTTAGGAGCACTAATGTGGGTAGTTGTTTGATATTGATGGTTGAGAGACCAATGCCTCAGGTGCCATGCAGATTTCAAAGGCTGTATTTTTCCTTGGCAGCCATGAAGAATGGTTTTGTGGAAGAGTGTAGGCCTGTAGTAGGTCTTGATTCATGTTTTTTAATGGGTACGTATAAGGGGCAGATGATGGCTGCTGTGGGCAGGGATGTGATAAGTGCTAGAATATTCATATTTTCAGCCCTTAACTTGCATGTTTTAATCCTTTAGTTTTGGTTAATTAGGCCATTTTACTTCCTTTTTGTATTTTCTTTGTTTTATAGGCTTTTGGAAGAAAATAAAGCGTTTCTGGAAAAATTCCAAGCTTAAAGGGCAAATTGGGAAGATCTAGAAGATATGATTAAGCTTAACCAATCATGGTTAAAGTTTAATCAAATAAAGGAAAGGATTAATTCGGAATTTCTCAATTTGAAGTCAAATCGGATTGGATGCAAAATTGGATTCTGAATATGTCTCGGTATTTTGGCCATAACTTTCATCTCAGATATCCGATTGAGGTGATTCAAGCGGCATTGGAAAGCTAACTCAAACTACTACAATTCATTGTGAAATAGCATTTTCCCAATTCGGAGCGCCGCAAGGCCAAAATCATGCCGCAAGATAGGACCGCAATTCTGGGCGAATCCTATTCCGATTTGGGCTTAGGGTTTCTTTATCCTAATTGGGCTTGGACTTAAATCTCCGAAATTCCTAGGATTACTAGGGCTTCTAGGGCTCTCCTAAGCCATATAAATAGACCTCTAAGCCTCACAATTGAAGGAGGCCGTTTTAAGCTGAATTACGACGTATTACCGTGGGGAAGCTTTTGCTTTGTTTTCCATTGTAAGTTTTATTCTTTCGATGATGACAATTCAATTGGTGATTATTTTTGTTATCATGAGAGGCTAAATCTTTCAACTAAGGTTGAAGATGAAGCTTCGTCATTGACAAACTCATGTATTCTCGTATTTTGTTTATACAATTTTGACTTCGAATAAGGATGTTGTAGATTTTCATTCAATTGCTTGATTTATATCTTTTAATTGAATGTGATGAACTATTATGTGTTGGAGTTGGATATTTGATGTGTTTCATCCTTCGGATACATCAAATCATTCGATTGAAATCGGATATCCGTTGTGATTCGTTAACCAAACGGATACATAGGATGATTTAATTTCAAATCGGATATTTGTTGTGATTTGTAAAAATGGGTGGATTCATTGAATGATTTAAACTTGATATTTGTAAAACATCGAATATAGTTTTTCGATTGTAGGAACAAATACAAGAATATAGAGTTAAGATTTGGCGAAGTGAATTCTAAAACCTTAGTGTTCTTTACCATTTTATTTCATTATTTTCTTTAGTTTATGTTTTATTTTGCACGACAAAAATTACAAAATTCGGAACTAGGTTAAGATATAATTGATTTAGATAGAAATTAAATTTCACAAACACAATTCCCTTTGGATCGACCTCGCACTTGCACACACACTATATTGCACACGACTCGTGCGCTTGCGAGTACAATTAAATTTGTACATCAAATTTTGGCGCCGTTGCCGGGGATTTGTTTGTTTGTGAAAATTGAGTTGGTTTAAATAGAAATTGGTTTACACAACACAAATCCCTGTGGATCGACCTCGCACTTGCACACACGCTATATTGCACACGACTCGTGCACTTGCGAGTACAATTAAAATTTGTACATCAGGATGCCAACAACAACATGTACCCTATTGCAATTGCTGTTGTAGAGGCTGAGACAAAAGACAGCTGGACATGGTTTCTAAAGGCGCTTGTTACAGATCTTGGCCCTACTCGACATGGATGGACTTTTATTTCGGATTGACAGAAGGTAAAATAATAGTTATTTAAATTATTCATATAATTTAAATGTTTAGTGTAATGCAACTAATTATGTTTTCAACTATTGTGTAGGGCCTCGTTCCAAGCTTATAACAAGTATATCCGCAGTCCGAGCATCGTACATGTGTTAGACACTTGTACGCAAATTTCAGGAACTCAGGTCATAGCGGTATGCTACTAAAGGATCTTCTTTGGCAAGCTGCGGCATCCTACACAAAGCAAGAATTCTACAGAGTAATGGATGAGATAAAGAAGATGAGTAAGGATGCACATGCCTACCTAGAGAAGATTGACCCCAACACTTGGTGTAGGGGATGGTTCAATACAACTTGTAAGTCTGGCCTCTTACACAACAACACTTGTGAGAGCTTCAATTCATGGATTAAAAAATACCGTGACTAGACAATCCTGAGTATGTTGGAAGGTATTAGATGTAAGTTGATGAGAAGGTATGTGAGGAGGAAGGAATTAATCAGTTCAATGGATGAGGCGTTAGGGCCAAAGATTAGGAAAAAGTTAGAAAAGAAGAGGATGAAGCTTCTAATTGTTGGTGTACATACGCCGGTCAGGGTATGTTTGAAGTTGAGTGCATGGCGAAGAAATTTGTTGTAGATGTGGATGGTAGAACCTGTGGATGCAGGAAATGGGATGTAACTGGTATCCCATGTTCTCATGGCATTTCTGCCATTTTACACCAAGGTGGAGACCCAGCCGAGTATTTGAGTGATTACTATGGCAAGGAGAAGTACTACGAGTCATATGACTACACTGTCTTCCTTGTGCCAAGTGAAGATCAGTGGCCAATAAGCAACCAACCAAAGATTGAGCCACCGAAGATGAGGGTAGCTCTTGGCAAACCTAAAAAAATTAGACAAAGGGGTGCGGATGAACCAAAAAATGCTTATTCAATTAGGAGGGGGGGCCACAAGAATCAATGTGGGTATTGCATGAAGCTTGGTCACAACAAGAGGTCATGTGTAGCCAGGCAGAGACAAGAGGAACGAAGGTCACGTGTCAGAGAGTACTATAGAGATAATGCATCAACTGATTGGAACTTGGACATGGTAATGGTTTATTCATTGAGAATATTTACGTTTTAGTGTTTACTGCATAATGTTCAATTTACTAAATTGATTTGTGTATTTTCTTTGTTGATTGTTTGTGTTTGTAGTTGGATGGATCTTCAACTGCCACTTCATCTACTGGCAGGAAAAAGAGAAAAGTGAACACACCATCAAGTTTAAGCAGGGCAGGGAGATCACAATCTAGTGGATGTTCATCATCCATAAGTCAAACACCTCCACATCCTGAATCCCAGCCTTCATTTAGGCCAGCCTCAGACGTTGCATCACTTTATGTCTCACATACTACATCCCAGCTACAGCACAGCCTTCATTCAGACCAGCCTCACATGTTGCATCACTGCATGTCTCACATACTGCATCCCAGCCTACAGCACTGCCTGCATTTAGGCCAGCCTCACCGAATGCACCACTGCATGTCTCACAGCCGGAATTTCGGCCATGTGAAGAGATTGCATTACAGCAACAGTCAGAGCCTGTGGGAGTAGCAACTTCTGTCAACCAGCATGTGAGAGCTGCACCTTCTGCCACCCAGCCAGTCAAAAAAGCAACACCTTATGCATACAAACCGAGTGTGAGTAATTCTTCATATTGTTTATATAAATTAAACCCTTAAACAAAAATTTGGGGCCTGATTCTATGTGATTAAATGCAAGCATCTACCATATTTGAGAATAAGAAAAAAAAAGAACACTAGGGTTGGCCACAAGGACAAGGGCAGGTGGCGGGCTGAGGGAACTTGTTAGTAGTGGAAGAGAACCTACCAAGCAGAAGATTGTAGTTGACTTGACTGGTAACCCTGCTGGGCCACCCCCAATTCCAGGTGGTGGACCAGTATGCTCTTGGGGGCCTCCTAAAGTAGGTGGTATTACATTTCGTACTGCCCCACCTGATTTTGACATACAAAAGGCAAAAGGGACAGCTCTTGACCATCCACCAGGATTTCAGGAACATGTTAGAAGAATGGATAGGGGGAAAGATAAGTCCACCAAAACAGTGAAGGATAAAGGGAAGCAGAAGATGTAGTAACCATCACATAAAAAGTTGTTTGCTGAAATTGTTTGTCTTAGTTTGTACTGTTTTATTGGTAACTACTTGTTGTGTGTTGGGGTATTTTCTAAACATTGTAATGTATTTAGGGTTGATGGCCATGTATTTTTTTTATACAGTTTATGCAAGCTGAAGCTTGGTGTTGTGTTTAGGTACATGTATGTGTAAATTTAGGTGTAAATTTTGTAGTGCTTGAATTGATATGAATTGTAAGTTAATTTTGTTTGGCCATGTATGTTTTGAATACATTTGGTGTAAATTTAGGTGTAAATGTTGTAGTGCTTGCATTGATATGAATTGTAAGTTACTTTTGATTGGCCATGTATGTTTTGAATACATTTGGTGTAAATTTAGGTGTAAATGTTGAAGTGCTTGCATTGATATGAATTGTAAGCTACTTTTGATGGCCATGTATGTGTTCAACACATTTGGACCAAATTTTGGTGTTTGATTGCTAGTGATTGAATTGTCTTGAATTGTAAGTTACTTTTGATTGGCCATGTATGTTTTGAATACATTTGGTGTAAATTTAGGTGTAAATGTTGTTGTGCTTGCATTAATATGAATTTTAAGTTACTTTTGATGGCCATGTATGTGTTCAACACATTTAGACCAAATTTTGGTGTTTGATTGCTAGTGATTGCCTTGACATGAATTGTAGGTTAATTTTGATGTCATGTATGGGTATTACTACATTTGGACCAAATTTTGGATTAGAAGTAAATAAGGAGTGGTCTTAAGTAGTTGTGATTAAATATATGTACTGCTTGAATTGATTTTGGTGTAAATTTGGTTTTAAGGGTACGTGTAAATTTTGGTGTAAATTTGGTAGTGCTTGACAACATGTGGATGAAAATATTGAGCCAATGTTTTATTTGTTTGATATTAAGGTAACACAACAGCAAGCAATAACATCAATTGGGGTCAATACCATGAATTAAGAGGACAAATCCATTTCTTCACTAGAGTCAATTGTGCTAACAAAATCCACCAATTTCAATACAATCACTACCAAATGTGCTAACAAAATCCATCCACTGCATGACTAGACTCAGTCGTGCCAACAAAAACCATACAAACCATAACAAATATTACAACCTAACTAATACCAGCGAATACATTACCAAAATCGTCAATTCATACAAGTCTTATAGAAATAAACAAAACAAAATGTCTATCTCAGCTGCTTAACATCAGCCTTGTTGCAAGTCCATTAGAAAAACGGAAACACATTAGTACAGCAACAAGACACCAAAAATATGCAAGTGCAACTCGAAACTTCAGCTGCATCCAACGATACTCAGTCTCAACCCTTTGAAGTTTAACTTCAAAATTTGCAGCATCAACTTCAATTTTGGACTTGTATTCAGCAAGCTCAAGCTTGCATTTGAAGATTTCCATTGCCCTTTCGGACTTCAACTCGTTCTGCCACTCCATCAACATCGACATCACTCGATCACCACACACACAAATTTCAGGTTCAACCCATTTAAAATAATTGCAACCACGGTTTTGTTCATTCTGCATAATCATGTAAATTAGGGCCACAAAAACAATGGTCACAAATATTAGGGTTTACTTAATTAATACAGAATTTGGGCATAACGGGGATGAGCTTCAATTCATGTGAAAAAATAAATTCTAAAACACATCTTACCAAATAATTAACACAAGCATAAAACATTTTGCCATAATTTTTACGTGTTTATGCAGTTTTAATAACTGTTTTGCTCCCACATTTGCAAATTGGATAGCTCGATCCTGAATCGCATACCTCACCCTCGGACTGCTCCATATTTTACCCTCGTCACCTCGCCGGTACTGGGTACTAGGTAATTTTGCCGGTGGATGATAGAATCGACTTTCACCGATACTGGGTATCCCCGCCGTGTGGGATTCTTCACCGTCGACACACACGTGACTCCCAGCTAGATCCTCAGCTTTGTTTCTTCGACTTCCTTCCTAATCTTTTCCAATGGATGGCTGGAACCCAGTGATTTTTTTCTACAGCTTGGGTAATGGGTCTTCATGCTCCTCGTTCTCGGTGGTTTCTTGCATGGCTTCGGTAGTGGGTCTTCGTCCTCTCTCGTTCTCGGTGGTTTATTGCACAGCTTGGGTAGAGGGTCTTCGATCTCTCTCGTTTTCGGTGGTTTCCTCGACAGCTTCGGTAGTGTTTAGGCCTTATATGTTGGTACTTTGTGACTGAGGGTGAGTGAGTGTGAGGGCAAAAGGGGTAAGTTGAGGCAAAAAAATCACGTGAAAGTCAAGTTCAGGGGGGGTCTGCAAAATCGGCCGAAAGTTCAAGGGGCCTTAATGAAGTTTCCCCAAAAAAAACTTATCATCAAATTTCTGTAAAATTTGGGAAAACTTCACTAAGGACCCCCAAACTTCCATCTGTTTTGAAATACCCCCCCTGAACTTCAAAATCTCTCAATTTAGTCCCCTGAATTTTCAATTGCTCTCAATTTGGACCATTCCTTTAATTTTAGCCATTAAAAATTCAAAAAAAGACCAAAATATCCCTGATTTTTTTTTTTTTAAATAAAAAAACGTTTTAGAAGTTTGAATTTTATACAAAAGTCAGGAGTATAAACGTCATGTGACGTTTCAAATCTGACGGAGGGGTCCAAATTGAAAGCAATTGAAAGTTCAGGGGGCTAAACTAAGAGATTTTGAAGTTCAGGGGGAGTATTTCAAAACGGGTGGAAGTTTGGGGGTCCTTAGTGAAGTTTCCCGTTAAAATTTTAACCAAATGGTAACGTGTTAAAATAACACGTTACCATATGGTAATGTGTCATTTTAACACGTTACCATTTTGCAACGTGTTAGAATGACACGTTACCATTTGGTAACGTGTCATTTTAACACGTTACCATTTGGTAACGTGGCATTTTTGCCACGTCATCATATGGTGACGTGTTAAAAATACCACTTTACCAATAAACAGGGTAACGTGCTGTATTTTAACACGTTATAATTTAGTGACGTGGCAAAAACTAATAAACAGTTGCTACGTCACTAAACCCTTGATTTTTTGTAGTGGGACCACACGAGCGCTCACATGAGGGCATTACACTTGGTCAGCGAGTACTAAATCAATACAACTTGGACATTCATTATACTAGACACGCTCTTCACCAAAATGTAAAGCTAGTTCTCCTCACATGCTGGACCTCCCATTGGGTGGTTGTGTTGAGCACCCCAAAGCTAGTGGCCATATCGCCCCAACAGCTAGAATCTTTGCGCAACGCTTGTACAACATCCGGAGAATCACCCTCTAGAATAAGTTTGTAGTGAGACATTACTGATTTTCTTGAAACCACCGCCAGGGTAGGGCCTATTCAATTTTCATAAGATCGGAAAAAACAGAGCAAGTAAATGTGTAATTAATATTTAACTATTTTCCATTTATTTGTTTCTCTTGCCATGTGATTTTTATTTAGCAAAATATGAAACATCAACCTACGTGGTTATACCGATTTGCATCAAGCTTTCTGTAGTATAAAAATGTGCACAAAATTTTTTGTCGCACACAAAAATAACAAATAGATCCATGCACCTTGCTTCTATGATCCATCTAATATTTTGACGAAACCATCGAATGCCACGTTAATATCTATCAAATTATAATAGATATTATCCATAATAAAAAAAAAATTATATATATATGCAAAAATTTAAATTTAAAAAATCTCAACCTTCCCTTAACAAAATTTCATTTGAACAAATCGAAACAACTTGGCAAAAAATTTCCAATTCGGCCAATGTTTTTATATATACAATATATCTACGAGTTTTTGAGCATCAGCTTGAAATGGTCTAAGCAAAACATGGGATTTCCATTTATAGTCATATGCCTAATATATAGTACAAAAATTAGATATATAAATAATTGGTTTTATCAAATGATGCAAATGTTGATCATTAGAGCAAAAAAGAATACAGGTAACACATATTCTTATATAACAGCTAGGTAGTAGGTGCACAGACACATGGCATCTTACACACTAACAACACATTTACTAAATGATCTTCTGTCTCAGCTAAACTATCTGCCGTCATCCGGAGGTTGCAATGGATGGTTTCTTATGCTATCGTACTCAATAGTTGTGCCGGTAGACGAACAACCTGTGCCAACATCAATGCTAAAATAGTGTTCAGGTTCAGTGAGCAAGTACTCAGTCTCTTCTGCATAGAGATCGGCCTTTTCCCGTTGACGCTTTTTCATAATTCTCAAACCCTCCAGCTCCATTGCCACTTCCTTCATAGAGGGTCTATCCTCTCCTCTTACACTTAAGCACCTCTTTACAAGATTAGCCACTTCCCTTAGGTCCTCAATATTGTCCTCGTTTATAATGTGATCGTCAAGAATTTGCAATAGGCGATCCTCTTTCACTGTAGAAACAAATGACATAGAAAGATTTCTATCACTTCCAGTCTCATCGGAAAAAATTACCTTCCTACCTGTCAATAGCTCTGCCAAAACAACACCAAAGCTGTAGACATCACTTTTCTCTGTTAGTTGGCCAGTATGAAAATACTCTGGGTCCAAGTACCCGAAAGTTCCCTGCACTAAAGTGGTTACTTTTGTTTGGTCAAGAGAAATTTGCCTTGAAGCTCCGAAGTCAGCCACTTTTGCAGTGAGGTTATCATCTAGAAGTATATTTGCAGTTTTTACATCTCTATGAATAATTGGCATAGAAGCTTCAGAGTGTAAGTATGCAAGCGCTCCTGCAGTTTCTCCTGCTATCTTCAAACGATTTTCCCATGTAAGTGAGGACGAGGGACTTTTATCATGAATGTGGTAAAAAAGTGTCCCATTTCCAATGAATTCATAAACTAATAAGGGCACTTCTGTTTCAAGGCAACATCCTAATAGCTTAACCACATTCCTATGATTAATTTGGGTAAGTAAAAACACCTCGTTTATGAATTGCTTAGCTTGGTTATGATCAAACCCTTTGGACTTCTTAATGGCAACTACTTTGTTACCTGGTAATACTCCTTTATAAACAGTTCCATTACCACCTTGGCCAAGAATCCTACTCTCATCGTAGTTGTTAGTGGCCCTTTTAAGCTCTTCTATGCTAAAGATTTTTGTTGGCTCTATAGAGCCTCTGTGATTTGAGAGTTGTTGTTGTAATATTAAGCCACCATTTTGTTGGAATAATTTCTCCTTGAGCTTGATGAGATTTCTTCTTTTCCGTCCCCAGTATATCAAAAACCCTCCCACGAGCAATACTGAGAGGCCTATGCCAACGCCTACAAATGTTAAAACATGCATTTGGATCAAAATCAATACCATTGTCTTTGTTACAACATATACTTTGGCAAGATTAATAAGTAATGTTATATACTACATTGTTATCTCATAACTATTTCACAATGCTTATACATATCCGTTTCAATCAACTTTTAAACCTTTTTTTAACAATAACTTTTTTTAATATATATATATATATATATATATATATATATAACTGATATTTCAAGTGGCTTATATTAGAATCCTGATAGAAAATGTAACGGAAGAAATTAACGAGTGAAAAACGGCTAATTCCCTAGGATTATTATTATTAAAATTGAGTCACTTTTTTAAAAAGCGGATCAAATGTCAAAATATTTATATGCAGTTTCGTGTTAAAATATACAAAATGTTGAATAATGTGTAGTGGGTGGCGTTTATTTATTTATTTTTAATTAAAAAAAAAAATTGAAGTGACATATTTGTAAAAATAGTATTAAATATTATGTGTTTTAAGTTGTTTATTAATATTTTAGTTTTGGGATGAGTTTTTTACTCTAGGCAAAAAAAAAAAAAAAGAATTGGTCTTAAAAATTAGGGAAAAATCATTTTTAGTCCTTACGCTTTCATCTGATTTGGTATTTAGTCCTTGGATTTTCAATTTCAAGAATAAGGTTCTTAAATTTTGCCTAAGTTTAAAATAAATCCCTCTATCACACTTTACCATCAAAATTAA
>NC_081546.1:22656847-22662021 GCF_901000735.1 Corylus avellana
GTTCTCTTGGTCCTAAATAAATATTATTTTTTAAAAATTAATGAGAAAAATAAGGGTCAATTTTTTTTTTGCTTTTTAAAATAAATAATATCCACCTAATCCGATGAGAACACAAAAACACCCAGCATTCTCTTCAAAAGAAAAAAAAAAAAAAAAAAAAAGTATGGTTTTGACTTACTTTTAATAATTGTTAATTTGTTGGATAATTAAAACTTTATCTCTATTAGAGAGTTTTCACCATATTTTATTAGTGGATTCCAAATCTTTGGATTCTAGTTCTTCCTAATGGATTCTAGCTTCTCTTAAGTTAACGTGTTTACCTTTTGAGCTCGCACTTTTCTATTGCATCTTTAGGGGTGGTTAGACTCTTCTTGAAGGGGTTTCAAAAAATGATTTCAACAGCTAGACAAACTTTAAAAGTCTTAGGAGTTAAATAAAAAAATAAAAAAAATAAAAAATAAAAAAATAAAAGTCTTAGGAGTTGTTAGACAAACTTTAAAAGCCTTTAGGGGTGCTAGGGTGGTTAACCTCAATTTCTTTACTGTCTTTTTGTTACACTTTCTTAAAACCTTTTTTAATAATCTTTAATGTAAGGATATAGCTGATATTTCAAGTGGCTTATATTAGAATCCTGATAGAAAATGTAACGGAAGAAATTAACGAGTGAAAAACGACTAATTCCCTAGGATTAATATTATTAAAATTGAGCGACTTTTTTAAAAGCGGATCAAATGTCAAAATATTTATATGCAGTTTTGTGTTAAAATATACAAAATGTTGAATAATGTGTAGTGGGTGGCGTTTATTTATTTATTTTTAATTTAAAAAATAATAATAATAATTTGAAGAAGCGTAAAGATAAAAATAGTATTAAATATTATGCATTTTAGGTTGTTTATTAATATTTTAGTTTTGGGATGAGTTTTTTACTTGAGGCCAAAGAAAAATAAAAAGAAAAAAAAGAATTGGTCTAAAAAATTAGGGAAAAATCATTTTTAATCCTTACGCTTTCATCTGATTTGGTATTTAGTCCTTAGATTTTCAATTTCAAGAATAAGGTTCTTAAATTTTGCCTAAGTTTAAAATAGGTCCCTCTATCACACTTTACCATCAAAATTAATAATTTGTTATATGTCACATGTGTCTCATTTGACACGTCAACGTCTATCTCAACACCCAAATGCAATGTCAAATCTACGGAACTAAAGTCTTTCTTACCATGAGTTTGTTCTTTAGGTTTTCAAATTTTGTGTTTATCTAAGTTCTATATGTTAAATTGATGGTTTTTTTTTTTTTGGTCTTTTGATTTTATTATTATTATTATTATTTTTATGAATGACTCAACAATCATTGACATGGTTTTGTATTGGAGTGTTTATGATTTATCAAATGAGACAAGTGATAGATGACAAATTGTTAATTTTGATAATGAAGTGACAAAATGACCTATTTTAAACTTGGCCAAAATCTAAAGATGGTATTCTTGAAATTGAAAAGCCAATGATTAAATTCAAATCAGATAAAAACCTATGAATTAAATCTGATTTTTTCCTAAATAATTATAATGCAATTCTTATATATGTATATACTTACCCAGTTCAATAGCTATCCTCCTATAATTGCTAACGGTAGGACGACACCCTGTTCCGTTTTTCATCCCATCAACTTTGTACCCCTTGGAACAACGACATTCATAACTGCCCCGAATGTTGTGGCATGTCATATGACTCAGATTGCAGGGCTTTGAAATTTCGCACTCATTAATATCTGAAACAAAGAACAGTAGCAATACAATTAACCAACTTAGTAATATATATGTTTGGGCAAAATGCATGCTTTATAGCAAAATGGGTCGTTACCCGCTTTAGATCTATTTGGTAACATTTTCATAGGATCTTTCGTTCTCTTTTTTATGAGGATTAAGAATGAGAAAGACCTTTCTTTATAACATTTTACCAATTCAATTATGAAAAATGAAAAAAGAAAGAAGAAATTTCACTTTATAGTCCTAAATTAAGGCGTGTTTTGAAAAGACTCTCTTAAATTTTAAAAACTCTTAATTTAATCTCTTAAACTTTCAATTTGATTCAATTCACCCCTCCGTCAAATTTAAAACGTTAAAAATGATAGAATGACATTTATGTTCCTGACTTTTTTTATAAAATTTCAATTTACCCTTAATTTCAAATTTTTTAAAGAAAAAAAAAATGAAGAAGAAGGGATAATCGAAGGATAATTTGGTTGTTTTAGACAACTCCGTTAGAAGTTAATTGCTAAAATTAATAGATGGAGTAAATTGATTGAAATTAAGAGTTTTTAAATTTTGGGAGATCTCCTTAAAACCTATGGTAATTCAGGTTTAAAGTGAAGTTTAAAAAAAAAAAAATAGAGAAGGAGATGTATATGATTACCTTGACAACCACCACGGAGGTATGGGTTCCCTCGATAGCCTGAGGAGCAATTGCAAAAATATCCGCGACCGTTGGTGGAATTGTAACATTCACTGTGCGTTGCCTTACATGCATAGCTTTTCAAATTTTTCTTAGCATTTGTGCATGTTTCATCCCCAACAGTCCAATCAAGCACCACAGGAACACTCACTCTGTTCTGTAAATTTGCAAGATCCGAGGAGGAAAAGTTGTATGCTTTGTCTTCCACTACAAAACCGAAACCGCATGGATTGAAGTTGCTTACATTGGCGTAATTGTTCATGCTTGAAAAACTAGTAATTGTTCATGCTTGAAAAACTAATAGAAAGATTACTCATTCCTTGTGGAATAAGAGTCTGGCAACAGCCAGTGCCATCGCAAGATCTGCCAACACTGTCCTTATGGTGACAGAACGACAAGCATCCAGTAGAAAGATTACTCATTCCTTGTGGAATAAGAGTCTGGCAACAGCCAGTGCCATCGCAAGATCTGCCAACACTGTCCTTATGGTAACAGAACGACAAGCATCCAGTCATGTAAAACTCGTCTCCCACTTTAGAACCACCAATAACCGCAACAGTGTCGCAACCGACTGCAGTGAATTTGTTCTTCGTAGATGAGATGAGAAAGTATTTTAGCGATAGGAACGACTCGTCAGCGCTTTTCCTGGCGTTATAGCCCGGCTCGTTGGGGCAATGACGGACTATTTTGCTTGAGACTCGCATTTCACCATCCATTGATACGTCTAGGACCTTTAATTCGTTACTGTCGCCCAGAAATGGTGTTGAGTTGTTACAAGTGATGAGAAAAGATGGATCAAGGTAACACCCCTCGCTTGTTCCAAATGGGTAGGGGATTTCAACCGATCCACATCTTCTGATGCAGCTTGAATTGGTGAGTTCTGCAGCTGCTGCTAATGCTGCCAAAATTATGGCCACAAGTAGCAGCTGCTGTTGCAAAAGTATTACACGCATACCCATCATCACTTGCCTTCTCTCTACTCTTTTTGTAAGATCTCTAGTATTTGCTTTCTGCCCCGACAACCTCCAATGGCCTTCCTCTTTACAGAAGGCAAGTACCTCTTGCAGCGCAAAAAATAAAAAAAAAAAAAAAAAAAAAAAAAAAAAAAAAAAAAAAAGTACAGAATGTTTGTTCTCGTTGGATAATATAATTAGATTGCGTTTTTAAAAAAATAATCTGCGATTTTAAACCAAATCACAACTTTAGGGTTTTTGGAATTGCTATTTTAAAAACGTAAATTTTAAAATCGCAAAAAAATCTGCAATTTCTATAAGCTGATTAGAGGGTGCTTATTTGAAAAAGTGTGAATTTAAAACAAAATCACGATTTCTATTAAAAAGATATTTGGCGCAATAGTTACCTTTTTTTAGAACGAGAATAAAAAAAATACCAAGAATACGCACCTAAAATATATTAAAACCCTTCTTTTCCCTCTTTTTTTTTTTTTTTCTTCATCCTCTCTATTTTGTTCATCCTTATTGTAATTTGGTCATGAAACCGCAATTATATGCTAATATTATCAAAACACTCAATTGATAAAAAAAAGTATCTTTTAATATGTTTTACCAAATGCTTGTGCGATTTTAAAAATACAATTTTTAAAATCGCATTTTTTAAAATCGCACTTATTAAAATCGCACTCCTAAACAGGCTCTAAATAAGATTTTATTAAAGTTAAAAAAAAAAAAATGACTTTAAATTTTTTTTCAATAACATATAAATACTCTAATAAATTTGAAAAAAAAAATACCGTTTTTTCTTTAAGAGAAAAAAAATATAAAAAATAAAAGATTTTTTTAAAAAAAAATTTCACACCCTAAATTTTTTTTTTTTATAAAGAGTTTATATTTTCGTCATAGAGAGATATTGCAATTCTTTAATAATTTTGAAAAACATTATCAATTAGATAATAAACCTTAAAAAAACAAAACTTCAATAATGGACAAAAGGATGAAAATAGAAATTAAAAATTAAAAAAACAAATGACTTGGGGAGACTTTCGATAACGATGGCATTTCCTGGAAAAAATGTTGGAATCCTGTAACATGCAGAAGACTTGTCCAATCCAAGTACGACGACTTTAATTTCCATTAATCAAAGAGCAATTTAAAAACTCAATTTCTTATATGATTTTTGTTGTAAAATTTTTTAAAAAAAATAAAAAATTTAAAAAGTAAAATTTAAAAATTGGGTAGATTTAGAGTGTTCATAAATCATTATATTTATTAGTTTTTTTTTTCTTTTAATCAAAGTTGTTCCAATGATTTATAAAGATTCTATGTCAACCTAATTGTACAAAAACTATATAATAAGAGCTAAGTTTGTAATATTGCTCTTAATAAAATGTTATTATCAAGTCTCCGATTGGTAAGGACCGCGGAGTTGGACTTCGTCTAATTTTGCTGATTGCTACATTATTGTTTGATAGTATTTTTATTGAACTTTTTAAATAAAAGTTAAATTTAAAGAAAAAAAATTATTTTTTTAGAATGTCATTTTTAAAAGGAACCCCACAATAATTTTTTTATATCTTTTTTTAATTCAATTAAATATATATTTTTTATTTTTTATTTTTTTTAGTAGATGAAAGAGAAAAATAAATAAATTTATTGACTTAAAATCTTATTTAAGTACTAAATGTAATTTGGGATCGATATATGTGGTAAATAATACAAAAAAAAAAAAAAAAATTGATGTGATTAGTCAAGTGCTGCAACGCATACC
>NC_081546.1:22662121-22669609 GCF_901000735.1 Corylus avellana
CGGAAAACCGGAAACCGGGGACCAGTTCTGGTTCCGGTTGCCAAAAAAAAAAAAAAACCGGGACCCCGGTTCCGGTCCCGATTTTTGGCACCCGGGAAAAACCGGAACCGGGTCTTATTTTATTAAACTATATATATATACTCTTTGTAATATGTTTGTGAACTATTTTTATTGTGAGTGTATTTCTTTTGATTGGTAGATTATTTAAATACTTGTTTTATTTTTTATTTTTTTGGGTTTTGAATTGTTGTAGTAAGGGGTATTTATTTCTTGTGCATGTTGGTTTGTTTACATACTTGTTTTTACTTTTTATTGTTTTAATGTTTTCTTTATGTATCTAATTTAAAATGATTTTTAGGGTATTTTAAAAAATTTGATTTTTTATTTCTAAGCCTCATATAGGCAAGAACATTGATTTTTTAGGATTTTTAGGCTTTTTTAGGTTTATTTTTTAATTATTTGAAACAATCACAAAAAAACCTCTTTAATTTAGACAAAAAGATTAATAACTTTTTTTTTTAAATGAGCTAACTTATGAAAAAAATAATGGGTTTATTTTAGGCCCAATACCTAAAATAAGCCCCAAACACTAATTTTTTTAAAAAACCGGTTACCGGACCGGGTAAAACCGGAACCGGCCGGGAACCGAGACCCCGGTTAACCAGGGTCCCGGTTCCGGTTCCGGTTTCCCAAAACCGAGAACCGAGGTACCCCGATTCCGGTTCCGATTTTGGCCAAAAACTGAGAAATCGAACTGGGTTGACACCCCTACCAAAGCTATTGGCCATATCGCCCCAACAGCTAGAATCTTTGCACAACTCTTGTACAACCTCCAGAGAATCACCCTCTAGAATAAGTTAGTAGTGAGACATTACTGATTTTCTTGAAACCACCGCCAGGGTAGGGCCTATTCAATTTTCATAAGATCGGAAAAAACAGAGCGAGTAAATGTGTAATTAATATTAACTATTTTCCATTTATTTGCTTCTCTTGCCAAGTGATTTTTATTTAGCAAAATATGAAACATCAACCTACGTGGTTATACCGATTTGCATCAAGCTTTCTATAGTATAAAAATGTACACAAAATTTTTTGTCACACGCAAAAATAACAAATAGATCCATGCACCTTGCTTCGATGATTCATCTAATTTTTTGACGAAACCATCGAATGCCACGTTAATATCTATCAAATTATAATAGATATTATCCATAATAAAAAAAAAAATTATATATATATACAAAATTTAAAATTTTTAAAAATCTCAACCTTCCCTTAACAAAATTTAATTTGAACAAATCGAAACAACTTGGCAAAAAATTTCCAATTCGGCCAATGTTTTTATATATACAATATATCTACGAGTTTTTGAGCATCAGCTTGAAATGGTCTAAGCAAAACATGGGATTTCCATTTATAGTCATATGCCTAATATATAGTTCAAAAATTAGATATATAAATAATTGATTTTATCAAATGATGCAAAATGTTGATCATTAGAGCAAAAAAGAATGCAGGTAACACATATTCTTATATAACAGCTAGGTAGTAGGTGCACAGACACATGGCATCTTACACACTAACAACACATTTACTAAATGATCTTCTGTCTCAGCTAAACTATCTGCCGTCATCCGGTGGTTGCAATGGATGGTTTCTTATGCTATCGTACCCAGTAGTTGTGTCGGTAGAAGAACAACTTGTGCCAACATCAATGCTAAAATAGTGTTTAGGTTCAGTGAGCAAGTACTCAGTCTCTTCTGCATAGAGATCGGCCTTTTCCCGTTGACGCTTTTTCATAATTCTCAAACCCTCCAGCTCCATTGCCACTTCCTTCATAGAGGGTCTATCCTCTCCTCTTACACTTAAGCACCTCTTTACAAGATTAGCCACTTCCCTTAGGTCCTCAATATTGTCCTCGTTTATAATGTGATCGTCAAGAATTTGCAATAGGCGATCCTCTTTCACTGTAGAAACGAATGACATAGAAAGATTTCTATCACTTCCTGTCTCATCAGAAAAAATTACCTTCCTACCTGTCAATAGCTCTGCCAAAACAACACCAAAGCTGTAGACATCACTTTTCTCTGTTAGTTGGCCAGTATGGAAATACTCTGGGTCCAAGTACCCGAAAGTTCCTTGCACTAAAGTGGTTACTTTTGTTTGATCAAGAGAAATTTGCCTTGAAGCTCCGAAGTCAGCCACTTTTGCAGTGAGGTTATCATCTAGAAGTATGTTTGCAGTTTTTACATCTCTATGAATAATTGGCATAGAAGCTTCAGAGTGCAAGTATGCAAGCGCTCCTGCAGTTTCTCCTGCTATCTTCAAACGATTTTCCCATGTAAGTGAGGACGATGGACTTTTATCATGAATGTGGTAAAAAAGTGTTCCATTTGCGATGAATTCATAAACTAATAAGGGTACTTCTGTTTCAAGGCAACATCCTAATAGCTTAACCACATTCCTATGATTGATTTGGGTAAGTAAAAACACCTCATTTATGAATTGCTTAGCTTGGTTATGATCAAACCCTTTGGACTTCTTAATAGCAACTACTTTGTTACCTGGTAATACTCCTGTATAAACAGTTCCGTTACCACCTTGGCCAAGAATCCTACTCTCATCGTAGTTGTTAGTGGCCCTTTTAAGCTCTTCTATGCTAAAGATTTTTGTTGGCTCTATAGAGCCTCTGTGATTTGAGAGTTGTTGTTGTAATATTAAGCCACCATTTTGTTGGAAAAATTTCTCCTTGAGCTTGATGAGATTTCTTCTTTTCTGTCCCCAGTATATCAAAAACCCTCCCACGAGCAATACTGAGAGGCCTATGCCAACGCCTACAAATGTTAAAACATGCATTTGGATCAAAATCAATACCATTGTCTTTGTTACAACATATACTTTGGTAAGATTAATGAGTAATGCTATATATTACATTGTTCTCTCATAATTATTTCACAATGCTAATACATATCCGTTTCAATCAACTTTTAGACTTTTTTAACAATAACTTATCCTAGTGCATGTGTCGAAGATCCGTCGGCTGAAAAAAAAATTCCAAGGTGGTCGATAGGTCAATCGACCACCACTTTGACAAATGTGGCGTACAACTTGATGGCTACATTTTTTCTAGTGAATTTCGTTGTGTTTTGTTTCTTTCTAAAGGTAGTTTTGTAATATTTTGTTATTAGGATTAGGTTTTAACTAATATTTTTTTTTTAAAAAAAAAAAAAAATGTCAAGTGTTCTCTTAGTCCTAAATGAATATTATTTTTTAAAAATTGATGAGAAAAATAAGGGTCAATTTTTTTTTTTTTTTTTTTTGCTTTTTTTTTAAAAAAAAAATAATATTCACCTAATATGATGAGAACACAAAAACACCCAGCATTCTCATCAAAAGAAAAAAAGAAGAAAAAAAAAATGTATGATTTTGACTTACTTTTAATAATTGTTAATTTGTTGGATAATTAAAACTTTATCTCTATTAGAGAGTTTTCACCATATTTTATTAGTGGATTCCAAATCATTGGATTCTAGTTCTTCCTAATAATGGATTCTAGTCTTCTCTTAAGTTAACGTGTTTACCATTTGAGCTCGCACTTTTCTATTGCATCTTTAGGGTGGTTAGACCATTCTTGAAGGGGTTTCAAAAATGATTTCAATAGCTAGACAAACTTTAAAAGTCTTAGGAGTTGTCGGATCACCGTTAAGGTGTGCTAGGGTGGTTCAACTACCTCCCTAGACCTCAATTTGTTTACTGTCTTTTTGTTACACTTTCTTAAAACCTTTCTTTTATAATCTTTAATGTAAGGATATAGCTGATATTCTTATATTAGAATCCTGATAGAAAAATGTAACGAAAGAAATTAACGAGTGAAAAACGACTAATTCCCTAGGATTATTATTATTAAAATTGAGCGACTTTTTTAAAAGCGGATCAAATGTCAACATATTTATATGCAGTTTCGTGTTAAAATATACAAAATGTTGAATAATGTGTAGTGGGTGGCGTTTATTTATTTTTTTTTTTTTAAAAAAAAAAAAGAATTTGAAGTGACATAAAGGTAAAAATAATATTAAATCTTATGCGTTTATTAATATTTTAGTTTTGGGATGAGTTTTTTACTCGGGGCAAAAAAAAAAAAAAAGATTTGGTCTAAAAAATTAGGGAAAATTCAGTTTTAGTCCTTATGCTTTCATCTGATTTGGTATTTAGTCATTGGATTTTCAATTTCAAGAATAAGGTCCTTAAATTTTGCCTAAGTTTAAAATAGGTCCCACTATCACACTTTACCACCAAAATTAATAATTTGTTATATGTCACATGTGTCTCATTTAATACGTCAACGTCTATCTCAACACTCAAATGCAATGTCAAATCTACGGAACTAAAGTCTTTCTTACCATGCGTTTGTTCTTCAGGTTTTCAAATTTTGTGTTTATCTAAGTTCTATATGTCAAATCGATGGTTTTTTTTGGTCTTTTGATTTTATTATTATTATAATTTTTTATGAATGACTCAACACTCATTGACATGATTTTGTATTGGAGTGTTTATGACTTATCAAATGAGACATGTGATAGATGACAAATTGTTAATTTTGATAATGAAGTTACAAAATGACCTATTTTAAACTTGGCCAAAATCTAAAGATGGTATTCTTGAAATTGAAAAGCTAATGATTAAATTCAAATCAGATAAAAACCTATGAATTAAATATGATTTTTTCTTAAATAATTATAATACAATTCTTATATATGTGTATACTTACCCAGTTCAATAGCTATCCTCCTATAATTGCTGACGATAGGACGACACCCTGTTCCGTTTTTCATCCCATCACCTTCGTACCCCTTGGAACAACCACATTTATAACTGCCCGGAATGTTGGTGCATGTCATATTGCAGGGCTTTGAAATTTTGCACTCATTAATATCTGAAACAAAGAACAATAGCAATACAATTAACCAACTTAGTAGTATATATGTTTGAGCACCATGGTTTAGAGAAATGGGTCGGTATCCACTTTATACGTACTTGGTAGCATTTTCATAGGATCCCGCATTCTTTCTTCTATCAGGATTAAGAATGAGAAATACCCTCTTTGTAACATTTTCCCAATTCAATTAAGAAAAATGACAAAAAAAAAAATGGTAATTTCACTAAAGACCCTAAACTTTCATCAGATTTGACAAATCCTCTCTCAAAACTTTAAAATCTCTCAATTTAGACCCCTCAACTTTCAATTGCTTTCAATTTGGACTCTCCATCAGATTTAAAATGTTAAAAATGAGACAATAACATTTATACTTCTGACTTTTTAAAAAAATTTCAAATTTACCATTACTTCCAAATTAAAAAAATAAAATAAAAAACAACCAAAAACAAAAACAATAAATCTGGCCATGACCCACGGCTGGGTCTCGGCCAGAGATCCACTGTGGGCCAGCAGACCCACGGCTGGGTCTGCTGGCCAAGACCTAGAGTGGGTCATGGCCAGACCCGCGTGCTCTTTTTTCTTTTTATTTTTTGCTTAAAAAATAAAAAAAAAACAAAAATCAATAATATTTTAGTCTTTTTAGGATTTATAAATTTTAAAAACGTAATTTTTAAAATCTCACTTTTTAAAATCGCAATCCGGACCGAAGTTTTCCCAAAAAAAAAAAAAAAAAAAACAAACAAGACATAGAAAAGGAGATGTATATGATTACCTTGACAACCATCATGGAGGTATGGGTTCCCTTCATAGCCTGAGGAGCAATTGCAAAAATATCCAGGACCGTTGATGGAATTGTAACATTCACTCTGCTTTGCCTTACATCCATAGCTGGTCAAATTTGTCTCAGCATCGGTGCATGTCTCATTCCCAACTGTCCAATCAAGCACCACAGGAAGAGTCTCTTTGTTCTGTAAATTCATAAGATCCAAGGAGGAAAAGTTGTATGCTTCTTCTTCCGACACAAAACCGAAACCACATGGATTGAAGTCGGCTACCTCGGCGTAATTGTACAAGCTGTTAACAGCCAGACCAAAATTACTCATTCCTTGTGGAATAGAAGTCTGGCAACAGCCAATGCCATCGCAAGATCCGTTTTTAACACTCTCAATACGGTTACAGAGCGACAAGCATCCAGTCGAGTAATTCTCGCCTCCCACTATTATACCAACAATAACGGCAATAGTGTCGCAACCGACTGCAGTGAACTTGTTCTTCGTAGATGAGATGAGAAAGTGGTCTAGCAATGAGAACCCGTAAGCGCTTTTGCTGGCGTTATAGCCCGGCTCGTTGGGGCAACCACGGGCTATTTTGCTTGAGACTCGCATTTCACCATCCATTGATACGTTTAGGACCTTTAATTCCTTACTGTCGCCCAGAAATGGTGTTGAGTTGTTACAAGTGATGAGAAAAGATGGATCAAGGTAACACCCCTCGCTTGTTCCAAATGGGTAGGGGATTTGAAGCGATCCACATCTTCTGATGCAGCTCGAATTGGGTTCCGATGCTGCTGCTGCTGCTGCTATTGCTGCTAAAATTATGGCCGCAAGCGGCAGCTGTTGTTGCAATAGTATTCCACGCAAACCCATCACTTGCCTTCTCTTTTTGTAAAATTTCTTTGTGCCCTGACAACCTTAAATGGCCTCCTCGTTAAACAAAGGTAAGTGTCTCTGTAGCGAAACTGAGTACTGGATGAACTCACTTGCAAGGAGTAATATTGTGAAATACAATCCACCCACTCCCACTTTATAGTTTGATCATTGATGTAATATGTCATTGGTGACGTATATGCATGGAAAAAATAAAATAGAAGGAGACACCGAGTTGGACTTGGTCTACTTTCCGCTGATTGCCACGTTGTAGTTTGAGGCCATAAGTACCCTTCCGTAGGGGTGAAATAGCGGTTGCGGTTAGCGGTTAGTGGCTAAAACCGCTAACCGCAATCGCCTAGGCGGTTAGTAAATTTTACTAACCGCCTCTGCTAACCGGGTAGCGGTTAACCGCCTAGCCGCTAGGTTAGCAGTTAACCACTTTTTTCTAACCGCTTTTTTTGAGCTTTTTTCTTTCTACCGATTTTGGGTCGGGTTTGGGCTCACTTTAAACTTTTTTTTTTCCCTTTCCATGGCCATTTTAGCATTAAAAATTGCTATATACCAAAATCTTGTTGGCCACCTTCTACAAATCTACACATCATATAATATACAAATAAAATTACAACAAAATCATCATTTCACTTGTAGTCTTATACATAAGCTCACAAGCAAGTTCATAAAACTCACACATAGAAATAAAATAAAACACAAACAAATTCATAAACTCACAAGCAACCAAAAAAACCAACATATATGGTTAAACTTGAAGCTTGAGGCTCATTTCAATCAACCAAAAAAAGTTCATAAACTCACAACTTATTATTATTATATATATAAATATATATTATATTTTAAAAAAAGCGGTTAGCTGGTAGCGGTTAGCGGATTTCTAAAACCCACTAA
>NC_081546.1:22669709-22676349 GCF_901000735.1 Corylus avellana
CGGATCAAATGTCAAAATATTTATATGCAGTTTCGTGTTAAAACATACAAAATGTTGAATAATGTGTTGTGGGTGGCGTTTATTTATTTATTTTTAATTAAAAAAAAAAGAATTTGAAGGGACATAAAGGTAAAAATAGTATTATATATTATGCGTTTTAGGTTGTTTATTAATATTTTAGTTTTGGGCTGAGTTTTTTACTCGAGGCACAAAAGAAAAAAAAAAAAAAAAAATTGGTCTAAAAAATTAGGGAAAAATCATTTTTAGTCCTTATGCTTTCATCTGAATTGGTATTTAGTCCTTGGATTTTCAATTTCAAGAATAAGGTCCTTAAATTTAGCCTACGTTTAAAATAGGTCCCTCTATCACACTTTACCACTAAAATTAATAATTTGTTATATGTTACATGTGTCTCATTTGATACATCAACGTCTATCTCAACACCCAAATGCAATGTCAAATCTACGGAACTAAAGTCTTTCTTACCATGCGTTTGTTCTTTAGGTTTTCAAGTTTTGTATTTATCTAAGTTTTATGTGTCAAATCGATGGTTTTTTATCTTTTCGTCGTTTGATTTTATTTTTTTTTTTAAATGAATGACTCAACACTTATTGAGATGAGATGGCTTTATATTTGAGTGTTTATGACTTATCAAATGAGACATGTAGTAGATGACAAATTGTTAATTTTGACAATGAAGTGACAGAATGACCTATTTTAAACGTGGCCAAAATCTAAAGATGGTATTCTTGAAATTGAAAAGCCAATTATTAAATTCAAATCAAATAAAAACATATGAATTAAATATGATTTTTTCCTAAATAATTATAATACATTTCTTATATATGTATATACTTACCCAGTTCAATAGCTATTCTCCTAGAATTGCTGACGATAGGACGACACCCTGTTCCGTGTTTCATCCCATCACCTTCGTACCCCTTGGAACAACCACATTTATAACTGCCCGGAATGTTGGTGCATGTCATATTGCAGGGCTTTGAAATTTCGCACTCATTAATATCTGAAACAAAGAACAGTAGCAATTCAATTAACCAACTTAGTAATATATATATATATGTTTGACCACTATGCTTTAGCAAAATGGGTCAGTATCCACTTTATACGTACTTGGTAGCATTTTTATAGGATTTTTTTATTCTTTCTTCTGTCATGATAAAAATGAGAAAGTCCCTTCTTTGTAACACTTTCCCAATTCAATTAAGAAAAAAAAAATGGTAATTTTACTAATGGCCTATGAGCTTTCATCCGATTTGACAAATCACCCCTCAAACTTTAAAATTTCTTAATTTAGACCTTTCAACTTTCAATTGCTCTCAATTTAGACCCATCCATCAAATTTAAAACATTAAAAATGAGACAATGACGTTTATACTTCTGACTTTTAAAAAAATTAAATTAAATTTACCCTTACTTCCAAATTTTTTTTAAAAAATAAATAAATAAAAATAAAACAAACAAACAAACAAAAATAAAACAAAATAAAACAAAACAAAAACAAAAACAAAAAATCTGGCTGAGACCCAGAGTGGGTCACGGCCAAACCCATGTGGGTCTGGCCTGACCCACATGCTATTTTTTTCTTTTTATTTTTTGCTTTAAAAAAAAAATTCGAAAATCAGGAGTATTTTAGTCTTTTTAAGGTTTATAATTTTTAAAAATATAATTTTTAAAATCACACTTATTAAAATTGCAATTCCAAATGGACCGAAGTTTCTCAAAAAAGAAGAGAAAAAGGTAAGACATAGAAAAGCAGATGAATATGATTACCTTGACAACCATCATGGAGGTATGGGTTCCCTTCAAAGCCTGAGGAGCAATTGCAAAAATATCCAGGGCCGTTGATGGAATTGTAACATTCACTCTGGTTTGCCTTACATCCATAGCTTGTCAAATTTGTCTTAGCATCTGTGCATGTCTCATTCCCAACTGTCCAATCAAGCACCACAGGAACAGTCTCTCTGTTCTGTAAATTCATAAGATCCAAGGAGGAAAAGTTGTATGCTTCGTCTTCCGACACAAAACCGAAACTACATGGATTGAAGTCGGCTACTGTGGAGTCATTGTACCAGCTGCTAACAGCCAGACCAAAAAGACTCATTCCTTGTGGAATAGAAATCTGGCAACAGCCAATTCCATCGCAAGATCCGTTGCCAACACTCTCAATACTGTTACAGAGCGACAAGCATCCAGTCGTGTAATTCTCGTCTCCCACTATTATACCAACAATAACGGCAACAGTGTTGCAACCGACTGCAGTGAACTTGTTCTTCGTAGGTGAGATGAGAAAGTGGTCTAGTAATGAGAACCCGTAAGCGCTTTCGCTGGCGTTATTGCCCGGCTCGTTGGGGCAATCACGGGCTATTTGGCTTGAGACTCGCATTTCACCATCCATTGATACGTCTAGGACCTTTAATTCGTTACTGCCGCCCAGAAATGGTGTTGAGTTGTTACAAGTGATGAGAAAAGATCGATCAAGGCAACACTCCTCGCTTGTTCCAAATGGGTAGGGGATTTGAAGCGATCCACATCTTCTGATGCAGCTTGAATTGGGTTCCGATGCTGCAGTTGCTGCTGCTATTGCTGCTAAAATTATGGCCGCAAGCGGTAGCT
Organism: Corylus avellana; assembly: GCF_901000735.1. Lineage (NCBI taxonomy): Eukaryota > Viridiplantae > Streptophyta > Magnoliopsida > Fagales > Betulaceae > Corylus > Corylus avellana. The sequence continues at coordinate 22,672,344 of NC_081546.1, forward strand.
GTTGTTGCAATAGTATTCCACGCAAACCCATCACTTGCCTTCTCTTTTTGTAAAATTTCTTTGTGCCCTGACAACCTTAAATGGCCTCCTCGTTAAACAAAGGTAAGTGTCTCTGTAGCGAAACTCAGTACTGGATGAACTCACTTGCAAGGAGTAATATTGTGAATTAAAACAATCCACCGACTCCCACTTGATAGTTTAATCATTGATGTAATATGTCATTGGTGACGTATATGCAAGAAATAAATAAATAAAAGCAGACATCGAGTTGGACTTGGTCTACTTTTGAAAAAATAAAAAATAAATAGAAGCAGACACCGAGTTGGACTTGGTCTACTTTCCGCTAATTGCCACGTTGTAGTTTGAGGCCATAAGTACCGCTCATTAGCAAGAAATTGTTTAATGACTTGAAATTTGTAGTAAAAATTGATATATATATATATATATATATATATATAGTATAAAAAAGTGAAAATTTTATCCTATTATTTCTATAATATTTTTATATAAATAATAACAAAAGATAATTGATATAACATAAAAAATAAAAATATTAAGAATTTGGATGAATAATAAATGATTATTGCCAAACGAAGCGAAGGCAGTAAAATGCAAACCGGCATCGATAACACAATTCAAATATAATACGTCTTTTGTTACGATATATATCTATTCACAAGTCAATCAAGTCTTCCTAGCAAGGAAGTCTTTTACGTGTTATTATTTTATTTAAGCAGCCATTTAATCTTTTTTAATCTTTTATGTCAACCTCGAAAGGAAACTTAAGCAGCCAATCCTTTCATTACGCGTTATAAGCATTCAAGGCTCAACACTACATATTGTTGGTTTCACTACAAAAATTTTCACATTTGAATAGTAATTTTTTAGAAAATGTCACTAAAATGCTAATTCGTTTGAAGAGTTAAAAAGTTGCATTTTAGTTATATTTTTTAAAAACGGTATTATTCAAATATCATTAAATGTGGAAATTTTTGTAGTGTTTGTGACAAGCTTTAAAAATCAACTCTTCCCTTCAAACCCGTCTTGTTCCGCATATGTCATACAATGTTAATTGACAGTATCATATAGTGCAATACCATTTGTAATGGTCAAGAAAAAGAGTTAAGTATATATTCATTTAGCGCATCTCCACTACCACCCTAAAAAAAATTGTCAATTTACAGTTTCTTTAAAATCACTTAAAAAGTTCAATTTTATATATATAATCTGTAACTAAACAATCTGAAAATTAGCACCTATAAGCAATGACGGAGAGGGGGGTGGCTAGTATAGACGAAGCCCCCCTCCCCCCATTTTATATAATCCGTAAGTAAGCAACATGACAATTAGCACCTATGAGCAGTGACGGAGTTGGGGGGTGGCTGGTATAGGATTTTTACTTTTTACGCTATTGGTCCTACCAACAAAATATTTTGGCCCTATTCACTTTTTATTTTTATTTTTTTACTACCCATTCAAACCTAAAAGCCCTAATTGTATAAAATTTTGTAGTCACTACTCAATAAATCTTTTGGTCCTTATCCATTCAAACCAAAAAGGCCGGTCAATATGGAAATGATAAAGAAATAGATTGATAAGACATGTGGGTTGATGTGAGTAAAATTATTTTTAAATTTTCTGAGTAAAAAAAAAAAAAAAAAAAAAAAAAAAAAAGAGTAGGGTGCCGAATGAGCATTCTAAAAAGTTTGTACATGAGGTTCGCACTTTTTATTGGTATTTTATAACAAATTATAGTTATAATCTTGGAATGCATCAAAGGAACTGTGAAAATCATGTGTTTTGGAGGTATTTTTTACTTTTAATTTGAAAAAAGTGTTAGAAAAATATTTTCGCACCAAACCAGACCAAAAGGTTAGAAAAATCTATTTTTAGTTTTTCGTCAACATATTTCCATTTGGTCATGGCTAATAGTACAAAAATAATATCTCTTGTAAGTCGCCAAACAACTCCTATAAAATAATATATATCTTCCCACTCAAAGGTTTTGATAATATCTTCCCACTCAAATCATCTCTTACGGCCTTCCTCTTTATAGAAGGCAAGTACATCTTGTAGCGAAAAAAAAAAAAAAAAAGTACTGGATGTTTGTTCTCGTTGGATAATATAATTAGTAAGATTTTATTAAAGTTAAAAAAAAATGACTTTAAATATTTTTTTCAATAACATATAAATACTCTAATAAATTTGAAAAAAATAAATAAATTACCTTTTTTTTCTTGAAAAAAAAAAGTTTTCTTTTAAAAAATTTTCACACCCTAATTTTTTATTTTATTTTATAAAGAGTTTATATTTTCGTCATAGAGAGATATTGCAATTCTTTAATAATTTTGAAAAACATTATCAATTAGATAATAAACCTTAAAAAAAAAAACAAAACTTTAATAATGGACAAAATGAAGAAAATAGAAATTAAAAATTAAAAAAACTAATGACTTGGGGAGACTTTCGATAACGCAGGCATTTCTTGGAAAAAATGTTGGAATCCTGTAACATGCAGAAGACTTGTCCAATCCAAGTACGACGACTTTAATGACCATTAATAAAAGAGGAATTTAAAAACTCAATTTCTTATATGATTTTTTTTGTAAATTTTTTTAAAAAAAAAAATTTAAAAATAGGGTAGATTTAGAGTGTTCATAAATCATTATATTTATTAGTTTTGTTTTTTAATTAAAGTTGTTCCAATGATTTATAAAGATTCTATGTCAACCTAATTGTACAAAAATTATATAAGAGGTAAGTTTGCAGTATTGCTCTTAATAAAATGTTATGATCATCAAATCTCCAATTGGTAAGGCCAGCGGAGTTGGACTTGGTCTAATTTTGCTGATTGCTACATTATTGTTTGATAGTATTTTTATTGAACTTTTTAAATAGAAGTTAAATTTAAAGAAAAAAAATTATTTTTTTAGAATGTCATTTTTAAAAGGAACCCCACAATAATTTTTTTATATCTTTTTTTAATTCAATTATATATATATATTTTTTATTTTATTTTATTTTTTTTAGTAGATGAAAGAGAAAAATAAATAAATTTATTAACTTAAAATCTTATTTAAGTACTAAATGTAATTTGGGATCTAAATTAAAAAAAAAATTGATGTGATTAGTCAAGTGCTGCAACGCATACCACGTACGCCCACTGGTCGTTGAATTATAGTCAGCTTGTTAACTGGTGGACGTCTTTTCTGACGATGCCTAAGCACAATTCGAAGTCTTTCTAGTCTTTTTTTTTAATCCAGTCTTTCTACTTTCTAGTCTTTAATAAGCGGCCATTTTTGACTTCCAAAAGTCTTTTAAGTCTTTTATTATCTTTTTTCAAGCTCGAAAGGCAATTTAAGCAGCCCTGCCTTTCGATGGTTTTATGTTACCAGCTGGTAGCATTATTAGCTGATTTACCAAATTTACTCATTAAAATAAATAAAAATATAATTTTTTTTTTTTAATTTTAATTATTTATTTTTTTTATAACATCCTTAATGATATTATTATTTTAACAATTCACTTTTAGTATTTTTTTTATATATTATTTTTCAAGTATTTGTTTATTCTTTCTTTAACTATTAATGAAAGAAATAGAAAAAAAAAAAAAAAACAAAACAAAACAAAAAAGGAAAGATAAACTATTTTTTTAATCATTTGGTGAGTGAATAGTGATGAATACTGTTTACTTACTATTTTTTTCTTTTTTTATCAAATTGGTGAGGCAAAAAATAAAGATTTTAAAGCTAATACAAAAAAATAAATTAAAAAAATAATACAAAAAATTTTTTTGGTAAATAATACAAAAAAATAAATTAAAATTTTTTTTTTAAAAAAAAAAAATTGATGTGATTAGTCAAGTGCTGCAACGCATACCGCGTACGTCCACTGGTTGTTGAATTTTTTTAGTCAGCTTGTTAACTGGTGGACGTCTTTTCTGACGATGCCTAAGCACAATTCAAAGTCTTTCTAGTCTTCTTTTTTTTTTTTTTTTTTTTTTTTT
>NC_081546.1:22676449-22694071 GCF_901000735.1 Corylus avellana
TATTTACTCTTTTGGGATTTACTTAATTAGCCATAATTGGTTGTCTTTCATTATATAAGCAGCTTCTACTTTTTGTGGTGTAACTTGATATCTAATTTGGTTATGCATACATATGCAAACATTTTTCATGCTTTCTCCCTGTAATACTGTTTACAATAAAATTTTCTGTTCGAATGAGACAATTTCTAATGTGCTCCAGTTTTGTTTTTGGTCTCTTTTCTATTATTGACTTCTGTGCATATCCAGGTGGCTGCTGTAGTACATAACGGATCCGTTGAGATGGTGGAGGCTCTCTACATTACAAACTGGGTTGGTAGCGTCCATTACTGTTAGATTGATTTATAACTAGAATCCGTAAAATTAAGCACTATTTTCACCTTTCTTGTATAATCTATTGCGCTTTATTTTAATGTAATTGATTTGCATGAACTAATGATCAGGGTATGACCTGGTTTAATATTTCTTTTGTTTTTTTCTTAATACTTGTCAATGCTTTGTCTTGAATGCATTCTTATAGATTTGAATAAGGGTCATAGTGCTCATTTACTTCTATTAATTGCAAGCTGGAGGATTGAATCTACTAAACCTCTTGGCAGAAAATAGTTTCTTTTGCATCCCAGTTATTAGATAGTTTGGAGCGGGTTTGTCATTCAGTTAATAATTTATTCTAGTTTTAGTAGTTAGTTATGGTGAGATTCTTGATAACTAAAGTTAATAAATTTGTATGAAATTTGATCTTAAATTCAGAAATGAAACTGGTTTGCATATGTAAGTAATTTGGTTCCCTGGGTCTGGGTCTGGGTCTGCGATCGATTGCACACGATTGTGCGATCGATCTCAACATCACAAACACCTTCTGGTACTGCGATCGATCGCACACATTGTGCGATCGATCGCAAAATCTCGAACACCTTCTGGTACTGCGATCGATCGTACACATTGTGCGATCGATCGTAGATTATTTTTTTTTAAAATTTTTTAGGACAATTAGGGTCCACTTTGTGGACGCTAATGGTTAACTATTAGCGTCCACTTTAAGTCGACGCTAATGGTTAACCATTAGCGTCGACTATGGGTTCCGTTTACATTACCTTTAGGGTCAAAAAATTGTGACTTTTAGGGTCCATAAAGTGGACGCTAAAAGTTATCAATAGGGTCGACCCTAAGCCGACGCTGATAGATAGTTTTTTATTTTTATTTTTTTAGGACCATTAGCGTCCACAAAGTGGACGCTAATGGTTAACTAATCAGCGTCCACTTTTATTTGGACGCTGATAGTTAATTTTTTTTAATTTTTTTTAGGACCATTAGGGTCCACTTTGTGGACGCTAATAGTTAACTATTAGCGTCCAATTTAAGTCGACGCTAATGGTTAACCATTAGCGTCGACTATGACTTTTTTTTACATCACTTTTAGGGTCAAAAAATGTGACTTTTAGGGTCGATAAAGTGGACGCTAAAAGTTATTATTAGGGTCGACTTGAAGTGGACGCTGATGATCACACGTATGAGCATTAGGGTCGGACTATTAGCGTCGACACTTTTAGGGTCCAAAAGTCGACGCTGTTGGCAACAGCGTCCACTTTAGGACTTTTAGGGTCGACTTTGAGTCGCCCCTAAAGACCTAATTTCTTGTAGTGGTTGAGGGGTCCAAACTGAGAGATTTTAAAGTTTGGAGTGGGGAAGATTTGTCAAATCGGGGTGAAAGTTCAGGGATCTTTAGGAAAATTACCATTTTTTTTTTCTGAATTGAATTGGGAAAATGTTACAGAGAAGGGTATTTCTCATTTTTGATCCTAATAGAAAAAAGAATGAGAGATCCTATGAAAGTGCTACCAAGTACGTATAAAGTGGATACCGACCCATTTTGCTAAAAGCATAGTGCCCAAACATATATATTACTAAGCTACTGTTCTTTGTTTCAGATATTAATGAGTGCGAAATTTCAAAGCCCTGCAATATAACATGCACCAACATTCCGGGCAGTTATAAATGTGGTTGTTCCAAGGGGTATGAAGGTGATGGGATGAAAAACGGAACAGGGTGTCGTCCTATCGTCAGCAATTCTAGGAGGATAGCTATTGAACTGGGTAAGTATATACATATATAAGAATAGTATTATAATTATTTAGGAAAAAATCATACTTCATAGGTTTTTATCTTATTTGAATTTAATCATTGGCTTTTCAATTTCAAGAATACCATCTTTAGCTTTTGGCCAAGTTTAAAATAGGTCATTGTGTCACTTCATTGTCAAAATTAACAATTTGTCATTTACTACATGTCTCATTTGATAAGTTATAAACACTCCAATACAAAGCCATGTCAATGAGTGTTTAATCATTCATAAAAAAAAATTAAAATAAAAGACCAAAAAAAAACCATTAGACTTAGATAAGCACAAAATTTGAAAACCTAAAGAACAAACTCATGGTAAGAAAGACTTTAGTTCCGTAGATTTGACATTGCACTTGGGTGTTGATGTAGTGTCCCAGAATTTTCAAAGCTATTTAAATAGATTATTTTGATAATGATGTTATTTTAATATCCATTGTAGCTAAGGATTTTAATTCTTGGGAAATTTATGAGTGTGGTAATTAGAGAATGGTAATTGGTGAAATAATAGGATAGTAAATGGTAGGTATAAGGATGGTAGAATAAGAAGGTAGAATAGTATAGGGTTGGTGAAATAGTATAGGGTTGGTGAAATAGTAAAATGAGGGTATAATTGTAAATTGAAGATAGAATGAGGGTATAATTGTAAATTGAAGGTAGAATAGTATAGGGTTGGTGAAATAGTATAGGGTTGGTGAAATAGTAAAATGAGGGTATAATTGTAAATTGAAGATAGAATGAGGGTATAATTGTAAATTGAAGGTAGTATAGGGTTGGTGAAATAGTATAGGGTTGGTGAAATAGTAAAATGAGGGTATAATTGTAAATTGACGGTAGAATAGTGTTTGATTTTCTCCTATAAATAGAGCTCTTCTCCTTCAGAATTTTCACCACTCATCTCCTCTCCCATCTCTTGTATATATTCTTCCTTCTTCCGCTTTTTACTCGGTCTTTCTTCTTTCTAAGAGTGTTTACTCAGAACAGAGAGAGAAAGGGCGAGACCAAGCGCTACAAGAAAGAAAGAACACAAGAGATAGCGGACTTTAGAAAGTAGTTTCAAAAGATATACTAGTGGTGTTAGTCATATTGGAGCAACTAGATTCCTTCATACCACTTTTAGCTTCAGTTTAGAGGTAAGTAAATTCACTACCCCTTCTAAAATTACTTCATGTCATGCTATTTATTCATTCTTTAGTAAATTGTAAATGATTATTTTATTTACGTATTATGAAGTTATGTTGCATGCATGAAGGATTTCTAAAAGAATTATTTAGAAAGTTTATATTTCTTTAAAGGCTTTTTAAGCACAACAAGTTTATATTTGGAAAAGTTTCCATTTTAAGAAAAGAAAGTTGAGAAATGATGATGATTATAAGAAAGAAAAAAAAGATGATAAACCCTCCTACATGTTGCCCTAAGATGCATCAAAAGAAGTACAAAGAAAAGTACAAGAGATGAGATAAATGTTTATGAAATGAGGGCACATGTATGGAGGAGAGTATTTTTGGCCCCAAGATAAGATAAGATGAGAGTTCGGTACCGATACTCGGATGGAGGCGAAACCACTGAAGGAGGCTATGCCAGAAGGTGGTATTCCATCAACCAGACCGTTGAGTGCACCAAGAAAGAGTTAATTGACGGTCGGGCATGGCTGTGGCCACAGTTCAGTGCCATGGTCACAAGGACCCGCAACCCTCGTGCACAGGGGTAATAGTGTACATGGGCCTTATTATGAGAAAATGATACTATATTTTCAACGAAGATATGCTAAGATGATTTACAAAGATTATTTATAATGATGCATTATGATGATGATTTATAAAGATGATTTACAACGATGATCTATTACTAGATGTAATAGTATGTATATGTTACGGGAGATGCAACCGTACATACAGATATTATTATGGCTAGAATTATATTTATTTGCGAAAATGATTTTCAAAACTGAGAACAAGGAGTAAAACTATTTATGGTTGTGGATTTTACTTGCTGGGCCCCTTTGGGCTCATTCAGTTTTATTTCTTGTTTTCAGGTAGAAAGGATGCTGGAATAGGAGGCCGGAATGGGGTGGGAATAATTATTAATTTTCAAAGTCTTTTCATATAAGTTATTGTAATGATATGATATTCCGCAACTAAAGTTTAATGTTTTCTAATTTCGCTTGTAATAAAATCTCTTGAATAATGTTTTATACATTTTTCGTATCCTTTAAAATCTAGTACTCTGATAGACCTTATAGATCTTTGCAAGAACTTTTGTTGAAAAAGAAGAAAAGTGACAAACTCAGCCTTAACGGGCTGGGGATGTTACAATTTTGGTATCAGAGCAAAGGTTATAAGGTTCTGGCAGACTTTTCAAAAAAAAAAAAAAAAAAAATTTGGGGGGTTAATGAGAAGCCACATTCCGGCCAAGTAGAGTGTGCATTGTTGTGTGGTCTCTAATAAATGATGCATGAGCATTTTTCTAATGGTTAATTTTTTTTGTTAAAAAAAAAAAAAAAAAAAAAATCATCCTAGTGTGATTAATTTGGAGGATTTTATTATTGTGATCATGTTAATGACGGAGATGAATTTTTATTTTATAGATAGGTTGTGATCTATAGTATCTGCCTATTTGGATTTGCGGCAGTTTTCTAGAGTATCGATTGATAATGGTATATTTTAAGGTGTCTCGAGGATTTAGAAAAGATTATTGATCATGATTTCAAAATCGTATGATGATTTTATAGATTTAGGTTGCGAGCTAATTTGTGAAATTAATTTGATGACAAAATGGTTTTATTGATTTAGGTTGTGAGACAAATGGTGTAAGTGACTTAGTAACGAATGGTCTTATGGATGTCGGTTGTGAAATGATTCTTGAACTGAATTAATGATATAAGAGTTTATATGAGTTTTTGGTAATGGCTAAGGTTTGGTCGATGACAATAATGATACTATGATTGATGTTATAATATATGGATTGATGAATAAGGATTACGTAGTGGCATGAAGTGAATGCCTAAGTATTGCAGGGATAAATGCAAATAAGGTATACCCTAGAATCTATAAGATATTTTGAGATATAAAGTTGTGGTTTAAGGATTTTGATATTTTCAAATGATTGTGATGACTTTAAGGTACAATTCACGAAATCTTTGAGGTGATTCTTAGAATTTGAGGTGTTAGGTTTTCTGTAATTGAGGTAAATTATATTGAAGTGATGCTTAAAGTTTTGAGGATGAATTGATGCTCCTAGGTTGTGGATAATATTTAAATTTTGAGGCATTAGTGGATATGAAATTATGAGAAATTTTAGTTACATGCCAAAGCTTTTGATATAATTTTCTTTTACTAAGTAAAGATAATGGATTATTATTCTTGAGGTAAATTGAAGCATAAAGGTAAGAGTTGAAAGACAATATAATACAGTGATATAATATAGTGACATGATCTAAATTTCTCTTATAAGATATATGTTCAATGATATTAAGGTATTTTAGAGGTTGAAAACATGTGATGGTGCATACTTAGATGTTTTATTGAGTGATTAACTTTTTTAAACAGATTGTTTGTTTAAAGGAAGTTATTACAATGACAGAATGATTTCATAATGAATATTGAATGAGCACTGAATGATTACGAAAAGAAATGTTTGGAGAACAAGCTCCTTATAATATTACATACCAGTGTCCATAAAAAAAAAAAAAAAAAAAAAAAAAAAAAAGGAGAAGGGAATTTGTTGCATAAAGAGATACGTGGTAATGATGAGCAGATGATTCCTCAGAGCTGCTCCAGGAAGATTATTTCTGCACAGAGAAAACCTAGTATGAGCATAATCGTATATTTATATAATTGAATTATCAAAGAGAATATTTATTTCTAATGAGGTACCTGACTAGAGCGTGTGCGGAGAGACTTGCAACACCCCTGAACATCGACCCGGAGTTTTTCGTGCTGTCGCTGGAGACGTTCGGTATTCTTCTCCATTTCTAGCATCTTTGGTCCCAAGTATTCTGCGTAAGATAACATCATTTTTTTCAGCTGAGTATTCTCCTGCTTCAAATCCACGTGTTTTCGTTTGTAGTATTTGAGCAGTCGCTGTAAGACCCCGATTTGGTTTCTTGAGACTTTCAGCTCAACATTTCTGGCACTCAAACGTTGTGCCATGTCAGAAACTGAAGCAGCACCTTGGATACTGAATGCCAATGAATTATTAATAGCATCAGTATCCGACCTATCAGCTAAGAACGTTTGATCCCGTGGAATTACGAAACCTTTGGCCACTGCTACAGCAGTAGAATCATGGAGCATGACAGAATCGTGAATAGTGATAGGACGATTGTCAAAGACAAAAGTTGGCTGCCATACGTTAGGATATGCAGCAGGTTCATTAGGGTGTGTAACAGGTACGACGGGATGAATAGCAGACACTTCAGGGGGAACAACAGGCACCTCCAGTTGCACGTCAGGCATAACAATGGGTTGTGCTGCAAGAGCAACATTCAAATCGAGGTTGTTAACGGATGATGATGATGCTCCCATATTTAGGAGAGTAAGGAAAAATAGTTGAGAATACGAAGAAATTGGGAGAGATGAAGTACTGAGAAGAGACTAAGCGTTAGGAACTGAAGAAATTTTTGTGAAGTTTCTGGAAGCAGCAGACGAGTGGCTTTAAAGGAATTTTTCACTTCAGGTGAAATAAACAGTAAACAACAAAGCGTTAGGCGACCTCGGGCCGCGATGGAAATTTTGTCAAAAGATCCCGTGGAAGTAGGATCTTGTCTCCTGTCATAAATTCGACTGAGCTCATTTTTCAAACCCACTGTTCAATCAACGACTTCAAATATCATGCGTGGGCAACTGAATGAATTGTCATGCCAACGCGCACCACGCGCTCGTTCATTATCCAGAAACCCTTCCTATAAATTCACACCTCTTTCTCCATTGCAACACATGCCTTCTGATCATACCCCTTCGCCTGAAATCTTCTGTTAATAGCCTTCCATACAATGAAAGCTCGACTTTTCCTCCTAGTTGAGCATATCCTCAAGAGAAAAATGCAGCCTCACGATTTGATTCACAAACCCAACACCTTATACTCTCAGTAGTAAACCATTGAAGCAAGATTATCGTTGATCATGTCCTGAGGAAGCAAGATTATCCTTGATCATGCTTCTCAGGCTAAATATCTCTCTTTTCTTCTCAGTCTTCGTAAATGACAGAAGAGAGAGAGCATCCGATGTGGGTATTTTGAAAGTCTCACATACATGCCATGTCCTGAAATGCTTTTCAAATCTTCATTTCTAGAAAGCAACAGGACTATCTTTCTCTCTTTCTCTTCTTGACCTTGCAAGACCCAAGGGAGAGAAATTATAGCATGAGTGTTTTGGGACATCCAGCTTGGAAACTTACCCATATCCTACTTTGCTTGCTTATCAATTTCATCTCTAGCACGCAGCAAGCACAATATGTATTAGTCAAGAATGGATGAGAATCTTACATTTGATGTAATCGTGTATTTCGTTTGAGTTGAAATCATAATTACGAGTTTCTATTGTTGAGTTATGATTTATCAAGTAAAGATGTAGTACTGAAAGATTTTCGCTGATATTGTAGCATCAACACAAAAGTTGGGATGAGAAAATAGAAACGGTTGTGTATTTAGAATGAATCGAATTATGATGTCATTTCTGAGGTATATTCATGTAATGATGTTTTTGGAAAATATAAACTGTAGAATGTTGGTGCTATTTACTTTTACAGGTTTATGATGGTGAGAAGTTAATAATTATTAGAGCATCATATTAAAATTTCGTATGCATGATTTGGAATACTGAGATACTAAAGAGAATATAGGCGGGAATGATTTTTACACCTTTTTGATAAGATTGATTAAATTAGATCGAGAGAATTATTGCAGGCTTGAAATGAGGACTATGATGTTTGGAGGTATGAACTATTGATCACATGATTTATTAATTTGATGTTTAAACCTTGATTGTAGACTGTTGATGAATAACTCGATTGTTGTTATTGAGGTTGGAAAGAAACAATGGAAAAGATTTTGAGGTAAGATTTTAGTGTGAATTGATGAATGATTGCAGAAATTGAGACTTTAGACTGTGAATAAGATTTACTCATAGAAGAAGGAGATGGAATTTCAATATGATAAAAGAGAGTAAGCTTTGATGAAGGATTGAAAGGAATATTATCTGAATCCCTCAACTTGAAGATTGGACGATAATATTATAGGTTTTAATTTCGAGGACGAAATTCTAATAAGGAGGGAAGATTGTAGTGTCCCAGAATTTTCAAAGCTATTTAAATAGATTATTTTGATAATGATGTTATTTTAATATCCATTGTAGCTAAGGATTTTAATTCTTGGGAAATTTATGAGAGTGGTAATTAGAGAATGGTAATTGGTGAAATAGTAAAATGAGGGTATAATTGTAAATTGAAGATAGAATGAGGGTATAATTGTAAATTGAAGGTAGAATAGTATAGGGTTGGTGAAATAGTATAGGGTTGGTGAAATAGTAAAATGAGGGTATAATTGTAAATTGAAGATAGAATGAGGGCATAATTGTAAATTGAAGGTAGAATAGTATAGGGTTGGTGAAATAGTATAGGGTTGGTGAAATAGTAAAATGAGGGTATAATTGTAAATTGACGGTAGAATAGTGTTTGATTTTCTCCTATAAATAGAGCTCTTCTCCTTCAGAATTTTCACCACTCATCTCCTCCCCCATCTCTTGCATATATTCTTCCTTCTTCCGCTTTTTACTCGGTCTTTCTTCTTTCTAAGAGTGTTTACTCAGAACAGAGAGAGAAAGGGCTAGACCAAGCGCTACAAGAAAGAAAGAACACAAGAGATAGCGGACTTTAGAAATTAGTTTCAAAAGATATACTAGTGGTGTTAGTCATATTGGAGCAACTAAATTCCTTCATACCACTTTCAGCTTCAGTCTAGAGGTAAGTAAATTCACTACCCCTTCTAAAATTACTTCATGTCATGCTATTTATATGTTCTTGTATCAAATTGTAAATGATTATTTTATTTACGTATTATGAAGATATGTTGCATGCATGAAGGATTTCTAAAAGAATTATTTAGAAAGTTTATATTTCTTTAAAGGATTTTTAAGCACCACAAGTTTATATTTGGAAAAGTTTTCATTTTAAGAAAAGAAAGTCGAGAAATGATGATGATTATAAGAAAGAAAAATGATGATAAACCCTCCTACATGTTGCCCTAAGATGCATCAAAAGAAGTACAAAGAAAAGTACAAGAGATGAGATAAATGTTTATGAAATGAGGGCACATGGATGGAGGAGAGTATTTTTGGCCCCAAGATAAGTAAAGATGAGAGGAGTTCGGTACCGATACTCGGATGGAGGCGAAACCACTGAAGGAGGCTATGCCAGAAGGTGGTATTCCATCAACAGACCGTTGAGTGCACCAAGAAAAAGAGTTAATTGGCGGTCGGGCATGGCTGAGGCCACAGTTCAGTGCCATGGTCACAAGGACCCGCAACCCTCGTGCACAGGGGTAATAGTGTACATGGGCCTTATTATGAGAAAATGATACTATATTTTCAACGAAGATATGCTAAGATGATTTACAAAGATTATTTATAATGATGCATTATGATGATGATTTATAAAGATGATTTACAACGATGATCTATTACTAGAGGTAATAGTATGTATATGTTACGGGAGATGCAACCGTACATACAGATATTATTATGGCTAGAATTATATTTATTTGCGAAAATGATTTTCAAAACTGAGAACAAGGAGTAAAACTATTTATGGTTGTGGATTTTACTTGCTGGGCCCCCTTTGGGCTCATTCAGTTTTATTTCTTGTTTTCAGGTAGAAAGGATGCTGGAATAGGAGGCCGGAATGGGGTGGGAATAATTATTAATTTTCAAAGTCTTTTCATATAAGTTATTGTAATGATATGATATTCCGCAACTAAAGTTTAATGTTTTCTAATTTCGCTTGTAATAAAATCTCTTGAATAATGTTTTATACATTTTTCGTATCTTTTAAAATCAAGTACTCTGATAGACCTTATAGATCTTTGCAAGAATTTTTGTTGAAAAAGAAGAAAAGTGGCAAACTCAGCCTTAACGGGCTGGGGGTGTTACAGTTGAGATAGATGTTGATGTGTCAAATGAGACACATGTGACATATAACAAATTTTTAATTTTGATGGTAAAGTGTGATAGAGAGACCTATTTTAAACTTAGGCAAAATTTAAAGACCTTATTCTTGAAATTGAAAATTCAAGGACTAAATACCAAATCAGATGAAAGCGTAAGGACTAAAAATGATTTTTCCCTAATTTTTTAGACCAATTCCTTTTTTTTTTATTTGTTTGCCTCGAGTGAAAAAACTCTTCCCAAAACTAAAATATTAATAAACAACTTAAAACGTATAATATTTAATTTAATTTTTACCTTTATGTCACTTCAAATTCTTTTTTTTTTTTTTTTTGAATATTTTTAAATTAAAAATGAATAAATAAACGCCACCCACTACACATTATTCAACATTTTGTATATTTTAACACGAAACTGCATATAAATATTTTGACATTTGATCCGCTTTTAAAAAAGTCGCTCAATTTTAATAATATTAATCCAAGGGAATTAGTCGTTTTTCACTCGTTAATTTCTTCTGTTACATTTTCTATCAGGATTCTAATATAAGCCACTTGAAATATCAGCTATATCCTTACATTAAAGATTATAAAACAAAGGTTTTAAGAAAGTGTAACAAAAAGACAGTTAACAAATTGAGGTTAACCACCCTAGCACTCCTAAAGACATTTAAAGTTTGTCTAACAACTCCTAGGACTTTTAAAGTTTGTCTAGCTATTGAAATCATTTTTGAAACCCCTTCAGGAATGGTATAACCACCCCTATAGATGCAATAGAAAAGTGCGAGCTCAAAAGGTAAACACGTTAACTTAAGAGAAGACTAGAATCCATTAGGAAGAACTAGAATCCAAAGATTTGGAATCCACTAATAAAATATGGTGAAAACTCTCTAATAGAGATAAAGTTTTAATTATCCAACAAATTAACAATTATTAAAAGTAAGTCAAAATAATACTTTTTTTTTTTTTTTTGTTTGTTTTTTTTTTTTTTTCTCTTTTCTCTTTTGAGGAGAATGCTGGGTGTTTTTGTGTTCTCATTGTATTAGGTGGATATTATTTTTTTTAAAAAGCATAAAAAAAAATAATAATAAAAATTGACCCTTATTTTTCTCATTAATTTTTAAAAAATAATATTAATTTAGGACCAAGAGAACACCTAACATTTTTTTTTTTAAAAAAAAAAAAAAAAAAATTAATTAAAACCTAATCCTAATAATGAAATATTACAAAACTACCTTTAGAAAGAAACGAAACACAACGAAATTCACTAGAAAAAATGTAGCCATCAAGTTGTACGCCAGATTAGTCAAAGTGGTGGTCGATTGATGTATCGACCACCTTGGAATTTTTTTTCAGCCGACGGATCTTCAACACACTAGGATAAGTTATTGTTAAAAAAAGTTTAAAAGTTGATTGAAACGGATATGTATTAGCATTGTGAAATAGTTATGAGATAACAATGTAGTATATAACATTACTTATTAATCTTGCCAAAGTATATGTTGTAACAAAGACAATGGTATTGATTTTGATCCAAATGCATGTTTTAACATTTGTAGGCGTTAGCATAGGCCTCTCAGTATTGCTCGTGGGAGGGTTTTTGATATACTGGGGACGGAAAAGAAGAAATCTCATCAAGCTCAAGGAGAAATTATTCCAACAAAATGGTGGCTTAATATTACAACAACAACTCTCAAATCACAGAGGCTCTATAGAGCCAACAAAAATCTTTAGCATAGAAGAGCTTAAAAGGGCCACTAACAACTACGATGAGAGTAGGATTCTTGGCCAAGGTGGTAACGGAATTGTTTATAAAGGAGTATTACCAGGTAACAGAGTAGTTGCCATTAAGAAGTCTAAAGGGTTTGATCATAACCAAGCTAAGCAATTCATAAACGAGGTGTTTTTACTTACCCAAATCAACCATAGGAATGTGGTTAAGCTATTAGGATGTTGCCTTGAAACAGAAGTACCCTTATTAGTTTATGAATTCATTGGAAATGTGACACTTTTTTACCACATTCATGATAAAAGTCCCTCGTCCTCACTTACATGGGAAAATCGTTTGAAGATAGCAGGAGAAACTGCAGGTGCACTTGCATACTTACACTCTGAAGCTTCTATGCCAATTATTCATAGAGATGTAAAAACTGCAAATATACTTCTAGATGATAACCTCATTGCAAAAGTGGCTGACTTCGGAGCTTCAAGGCAAATTTCTCTTGATCAAACAAAGGTAACCACTTTAGTGCAGGGAACTTTTGGGTACTTGGACCCAGAGTATTTCCATACTGGCCAACTAACAGAGAAAAGTGATGTCTACAGCTTTGGTGTTGTTTTGGCAGAGCTATTGACAAGTAGGAAGGTAATTTTTTCCGATGAGACAGGAAGTGATAGAAATCTTTCTATGTCATTTGTTTCTACAGTGAAAGAGGATCGCCTATTGCAAATTCTTGACGATCACATTATAAACGAGGACAATATTGAGGACCTAAAGGAAGTGGCTAATCTTGTAAAGAGGTGCTTAAGTGTAAGAGGAGAGGATAGACCCTCTATGAAGGAAGTGGCAATGGAGCTGGAGGGTTTGAGAATTATGAAAAAACGTCAATGGGAAAAGGCCGATCTCTATGTAGAAGAGACTGAGAACTTGCTCACTGAACCTGAACACTATTTTAGCATTGATGTTGGCACAGGTTGTTCTTCTACCGACACAACTACTGGGTACGATAGCATAAGAAACCATCCATTGCAACAACCAGATGACGGCAGATAGTATAGCTGAGACAGAAGATCATTTAGTAAATGTGTTGTTAGTGTGTGAGATGCCATGTGTCTGTGCGCCTATTACCTAGCTGTTATATAAAAATATGTGTTACCTGCATTCTTTTTTGCTCTAATGATGAACATTTGCATCATTTGATAAAATCAATTATTTATATATCTAATTTTTGTACTATATATTAGGCATATGACTATAAATGGAAATCCCATGTTTTGCTTAGACCATTTCAAGCTGATGCTCAAAAACTCGTAGATATGTTGTATATATAAAAACATTGGCCGAATTGGAAATTTTTTTGCCAAGTTGTTTCGATTTGTTCAAATTAAATTTTGTTAAGGGAAGGTTGAGATTTTTTAAATTATATATATATTTTATTATGGATAATATCTATTATAATTTCATAGGTATTAATGTGGCAGTCGATGGTTTCGTCAAAAAATTACATGGATCATAAAAGCAAGGTGCATGGGTCTATTGTAATTTTTGCGTGCGACAAAAAATTTTGTGTACATTTTTATACTACAGAAAACTTGATGCAAATCGGTATAACCCCGTAGGTTGATGTTTCATCTTTTGCTAAATAAAAATCACTTGGCAAGAGAAACAAATAAATGGAAAATAGTTAATATTAATTACACATTTACTTGCTCTGTTTTTTCCGATCTTATGAAAATTGAATCGGCCCTACCCTGGCGGTGGTTTCAAGAAAATCAGTAATGCCTCACTACAAACTTATTCTAGAGGGTGATTCTCTGGAGGTTGTACACCTTGTACAAGCGTTGCGCAAAGATTCTAGCTGTTGGGGCGATATGGCCACTATGTGGATGATGCGAAAGCTTTACTCAACACAACCACCCAATGGGAGGACCATCACGTGAGGAGAGCAGCCAATGCAGTAGTCCATTATTTAGCAAAACTAGCTTTACATTTTGGTGAAGAGCGTGTCTAGTATAATGAATGTCCAAGTTGTATTGATTTAGTACTTGCTGACCAAGTGTAACGCCTCAGGTGAGCGCTCGTGTGGTCCCCTGGGAGAGCGCTCGCCCAGTGAAGGTGCCTTGACTTTTTGCTTACTAAAATGCTTTAAAGGCTTGGACTAGTCAAAGAGGATTTAGGCACACGTTTTATGATTGGTTTTAAGGGTTATTAATCTGTTTAGAAATCTTTAACTCTTAAAAATGTGGTGATTTGTCGGGTATTAAACCAAGCGAGGATTTGATTAAATGAAAAGCACGAAACCCATTAAAAAAAAAAAAAAAACCAAAAAAAAACTTCGAATGTCACAAACGACATATTACATCAAACTATCATGTGAGTGGATTATTTTTTTACATTACTCCTATTTACTTCATTTTTCTCTAGGCATTACTCCTATTTATTTGCTGATTATATATTAATTAAGAAAATACTATGGCTCTATTTGTGAACATTTTCTTTTTTTCCCTTTTATTTTTTTATTAAATAAAAGCATTAAACAATTTTTTTTTTTTTAAAAAAAAATCACTTTTATGTGCATCACTACATTTTTTTAATCAAATATATAAAAAAACAATTCTCAAAATACATTAACAAACAAAACCCATATCTCTTTTATGCTTATTTGTAGGTAAATTACACTTTCAACCCCAAACTACTATCCCATTTGCATTAATATTGACTTTGTCTCACTATAACTCGTCCCTCTGAATTACCATTTTGTTTTGAGTTGCATCTCGGGTTAGATTAACCTATTAAATGTGGAGAGAAAACACATCATGTGTGTGGGAAATAGATTATCTCGATTTCACTTGAAATGGAGAGGGTCCATTTAGTGTATTTAGAGGGACATTGATGTCCATTTAATGTATTTAGAAAATCACTATTGGATCAAAATTTAAGTATTATTCATCTAAAATTTAATAGTGATTTTAAAAGTTACATCAACTTTACAAGGATAAAAAGATAGTCCCTAGCATCACTCTTATTTTTCTTTAGCCATTAATTATTTTATTACTTTCATTGTGTTCTCTCTCCATATGTGAATTGAAAGTCATTTTTCTTTTCTTTTTCTCTCTTTGGGGTTATTTTAGCCAACTAACAATCAATAAAAAAAAAATATTTAGTTAAAGTAAAGAAATATTTAGAGAACTTGATATTTGGTGCTTGTAAAAAGTAGTAGATAAACTAACAAAAGTAGATTTTTTAGCTAAAATTTGGCTAAACTTTAGAGGTCATTGGTGATGCTTTAAGAGATCAGGATCTCCTACAATTTTAAAGAAATTATAAATTCTCAAATTAAGAAATTTAAGCTATTTCTTGCATTGAATAACTTGAAAAATGCCATGTGGAATATTTTTGGTGAGAAATGAATATATTTTAATTGGATTTTTGCTCTCTATGTTATATAAAAATTTTGAACCAAAAATTGTCTTTTAGGTATGTACCTATCTGCAATCTGCTACATATTATCTATGACTGTGTTGTTGAGCTTGTTGTTATCCTCTTCTAATCCAATAAGGCCCCCAACAGTCACCATATGAGCTTGTTGTTATCCTTATACTTGGGATACTAACGTTCAATAGCACTTGGCAATGTATCTCAAGGCGATGAACTCGTAGGCTTTGTTTCAACAAGGTATTTCAAACATTTGCATTTAGTGCCTTCTAATTGTATGCTCTATTTCAACACTAATTATGTAAAAAGGTTGCATTAGACAGATTGAATTTGATCTTATTAATAGGCACAAGAGCATATACTTCATACTTAGGGTTGTCAACGGCAGAAATTTTTACATAGTCTCATGTTTTTTGCATTGTACTCTAAATACTAGATTGCATTTAATCGGCTTCAATCTGTCTGCAACGTTTTTCCCGGTTATAGTACAAATTTACATTGTTGTTGAATATTACCTATTGAGAATAAGGTTGTATATTAAATCATAGAAAATACTTTACGAAAGAGGCTTATATATATTTAGACCACTAATAAAGAAACATCCATACATAACCTATATGGGACATACACTACCTATAATATAGAGCCCAACTTGAGTTTGGAGACAAGATTGCAAAATTGCATTGGAGGATGTGACTTTGTGAAGAGGTTTGCAAGTTGATCATGAGACGTAACAGAATGAAGATGTAGTGAGCCCTGAAGAAGATGAATGGAGGCAGAACTTGGAGTGCCGGAGAGGCAACAGAAAAATGGAGGACTTGTGGTGGTCATTTTCTCTTTTTAAAAGCGTTAGTGTAGGTGGTAGAGATAGGCAGCGTGCAGAGGGAAAGTATACAGTGAAATTTATGATTTAATTTGCTTATGAAAATATGAAGTTTGGCGCCCAACGAGAAAAGAAGACGAAGAAGTGAATTGTGTGCATAAAGGGTATATAAAAAAAGAAAGAAAGAAATTAAAAAAAAAAAAGAAAAAAAGAAAGAAAGAAAGAAAGCGGTCAAACTTTGGTGTAAATTTTGAAATTTAATAGCTGGTTGATGTGGCACATTCTTGACCTTGGGTTTCGAAATTGTTGATCCAGCAATTTTTAACGTATTGCCGTGGATCTTGATCTAGCTTAAGTGCACGCATAAGGATGGAATGGAAAATGATGGCACAGAAATGAGTTGTAGAGTGTGCAGTGCCAAACGCAATTGAAGTGAGAAAATTAAACTCGTTACGGACTGCTTTTCCACGCTCCCTTCGTTTGGTAGAGAGATGCCATCCACAATGGTTTTATAGTTATCAATTATCATTGACTCTCATTTTTTTTTTCCACACATTTTTACACTTTTTTAGATAATTTTTAAAATTATTATTAAATTTAAGATGAATTTGTATTATATTTTAATCTAATAATATTTATAACACCACCTAAAAAGGTGTGAAAATGAATATGAAAAAAGTGAACTCGCACATAAAATTACTCCATAGCCAATATAATCATTTTAATCTAATTATAGCCAATATTACCAAAACAGGTATTTTGTCGGGATGTTACATGCTTCAACTGGTGTGGTAGTAGGGCTAATGTGGCGGTAGCATTGTCGTGGCAGTATGGTTGATGTGGAAGTGATGCTGACATGGCGATAATGCTGACATAGCAGTAGGGCCGACATTGTAGTGGTCTGTCGTTGAACTTGGGTGGACATGGTGCTGGGGTAGACATGGTGTTGGGGTTGACATGGCTGGTGTTCTGGTCCTATGGATGACACTTGGCAAAACGTCTAAAAGGTATCGTCGGTGCATGGAAAACAAGCGCTAAGGGTGTTGGTGCGAGTGAGGCACATAAGGCAAAGAAACTAAACCTTCTAGGGGCGAGGGGTGGTGCGTCAGGCCTTCAATGACAACATTCTTGGTGGCTATGGACTCGGCAGTGGTGGATATGTGATTTGGTGTTGATATGTAGATAAGCGAACCAAAGTGGCATGCAAAGCAAAATGGGCAGACGCTTTCCAGTGGCACGTGAGTGAGGACAAGTGATGATTTAACATGTTGAAGCATTTGATAAACAAGCTCAGATTGAAATATTCACCTAAAAGATAATTGTGATCCTCAAGATAAATCGAATGTTAAAAGTGTAGAAAAAGATAGGCGAT
>NC_081546.1:22694171-22699354 GCF_901000735.1 Corylus avellana
ACATTACTCCTATTTACTTTATTTTTTTCTAGGCATTACTCCTATTTATTTGCTCATTATATATTAATTAAGAAAATACTATGGCTCTATTTGTGAACATTTTCTTTTTTTCCCTTTTATTTTTTTATTAAATAAAAGCATTAAACTTTTTTTTTTTTTTTTTTTTTTTTTAAAAAAAAAAATCACTTTTATGTGCATCACTACATTTTTTTAATCAAATATATAAAAAAACAATTCTTAAAATACATTAACAAACAAAACCCATACCTCTTTTACGCTTATTTGTAGGTAAATTACACTTTCAACCCCAAACTACTATCCCATTTGCATTAATACTGACTTTGACTCACTATAACTCGTCCCTCTGAATTACCATTTTGTTTTGAGTTGCATCTCGGGTTAGATTAACCTATTAAATGTGGAGAGAAAACACATCACGTGTGTGGGAAACAGATTCTCTCCATTTCACTTGAAATGGAGAGGGTCCATTTAGTGTATTTAGAGGGACATTGATGTCCATTTAATGTATTTAGAAAATCACCATTGGATCAAAATTTAAGTATTATTCATCTAAAATTTAATGGTGATTTTAAAAGTCACATCAATTTTACGAGGATAAAAAGATAGTCCCTAGCATCACTCTTATTTTTCTTTAGCCATTAATTATTTTATTACTTTCATTGTGTTCTCTCTCCATAAGTGAATTGAAAGTCATTTTTCTTTTCTTTTTCTCTCTTTGGGGTTATTTTAGCCAACTAACAATCAATAAAAGAAAATATTTAGTTAAAGTAAAGAAATATTTAGAGAACTTGATATTTGGTGCTTGTAAAAAGTAGTAGATAAACTAACAAAAGTAGATTTTTTAGCTAAAATTTGGCTAAACTTTAAAGGGCTCATTGGTGATGCTTTAAGAGATCAGAATCTCCTACAATTTTAAAGAAATTATAAATTCTCAAATTATGAAATTTAAGCTATTTCTTGCATTGAACAACTTGAAAAATGCCACCTATTAAAAATGTGGCATATTTCTGATGAGAATTGAATATATTTTTATTGGATTTTTGCTCCCTATGTTATATAAAAATTTTGAACCAAAAATTGTCTTTTAGGTATGTACCTATCTACAATCTGCTATATATTATCTTTGATTGTGTTGTTGAGCTTGTTGTTATCCTCTTCTAATCCAATAAGGCCCCCAACAGTCACCATATGAGCTTGTTGTTATCCTTATACTTGGGATACTTACGTTCAATAGCACTTGGCATTTATCTCCAGGTGATGAACTCGTAGGCTTTGTTTCGACAAGGTATTTCAAACATTTGCATTTAGTGCCTTCTAATTGTATGCTCTATTTCAACACTAATTATGTAAAAAGTTTGCATTAGACAGATTGAATTTGATCTTATTAATAGGCACAAGAGCATATACTTCATACTTAGGGTTGTCAACAGCAGAAATTTTTACATAGTCTCATGTTTTTTGCATTGTACTCTAAATACTAGATTGCATTTAATCGGCTTCAATCTGTATGCAACGTTTTTCCCAGTTATAGTACAAATTTACATTGTTGTTGAATATTACCTGTTGAGAATAAGGTTGTATATTAAATCATAGAAAATACTTTACAAAAGAGGCTTATATATTTAGACCACTAATAAAGAAACATCCATACATAACCTATATGGGACATACACTACCTATAATAGAGCCCAACTTGAGTTTGGAGACAAGATCGCAAAATTGCATTGGAGGATGTGACTTTGTGAAGAGGTCTGCAAGTTGATCATGAGACGTAACAGAATGAAGATGTAATGAGCCCTGAAGAAGATGAATGGAGGCAGGACTTGGAGTGCCGGAGAGGCAACAGAAAAATGGAGAACTTGTGGTGGTCATTTTCTCTTTTTAAAAGCGTTAGTGTAGGTGGTAGAGATAGGCAGCGTGCAGAGGGAAAGTATACAGTGAAATTTATGATTTAATTTGCTTCTGAAAATATGAAGTTTGGCGCCCAACGAGAAAAGAAGAAGACGAAGAAGTGAATTGTGTGCATAAAGGGTATATAAAAAAAGAAAGAAAGAAATTAAAAAAAAAAAAAGGAAAGAAAGAAAGCGGTCAAACTTTGGTGTAAATTTTGAAATTTAATAGCTGGTTGATATATGTGGCACATTCTTGACCTTGGGTTTCGAAATTGTTGATCCAGCAATTTTTAACGTATTGCCGTGGATCTTGATCTAGCTTAAGTGCACGCATAAGGATGGAATGGAAAATGATGCACATAAATGAGTTGTAGAGTGTGCAGTGCCAAACGCAATTGAAGTGAGAAAATTAAACTCGTTACGGACTGCTTTTCCACGCTCCCTTCGTTTGGTACAGAGATGCCATCCACAATGGTTTTATAGTTATCAATTATCATTGACTCTCATTTTTTTTTTTCCACACATTTTTACACATTTTTAGATGATTTTTAAAATTATTATTAAATTTAAGACGAATTTAAATTATATTTTAATCTAATAATAGTTATAACACCACCTAAAAAGGTGTGAAAATGAATATGAAAAAAGTGAACTCGTACATAAAATTACTCCATAGCCAATATAATCATTTTAATGTAATTATAGCCAATATTACCAAAACAGGTATTTTGTCGGGATGTTACATGCTTCAACTGGTGTGGTAGTAGGGCTAATGTGGCGGTAGCGTTGTCGTGGCAGTATGGTTGATGTGGAAGTGATGTTGACATGGCGATAATGCTAACATAGCAGTAGGGCCGACATTGTAGTGGTCTATCGTTGAACTTGGGTGGACATGGTGCTGGGGTAGACATGGTGTTGGGGTTGACATGGCTGGCGTTCTGGTCCTATGGATGACACATGGCAAAACGTCTGAAAGGTACCGTCGGTGCATGGAAAACAAGCGCTAAGGGTGTTGGTGCGAGTGAGGCACATAAGGCAAAGAAACTAAACCTTCTAGGGGCGAGGGGTGGTGCGTCAGGCCTTCAATGACAATATTCTTGGTGGCTATGGACTCGGCAGTGGTGGATATGTAATTTGGTGTTGATATGTAGATAAGTGAACCAAAGTGGCACGCAAAGCAAAATGGGCATACGCTTTCGAGTGGCACGTGAGACAAGTGATGATTTAACATGTTGAAGCATTTGATAAACCAGCTCAGATTGAAATATTCACCTAAAAGATAATTGTAATCCTCAAGATAAATCAAATGTTAAAAGTGTAGAAAAAGATAGGCGAAAAGCCACAGTTGTGGTATTTCAATTGTATTCATCCATCACTTGCATTTATCTTATTATTCAGTTATTGTGCAACAAACACAATTGTAATTATTATAAATATCGATTTATAATAATTTGAGATATTTGAATGGATAGATGGATTGAATATGAAAGTTGGGATGATTATAGGGAATGGGCACTTCGAGAAGCCCAAGAATCTCCAAGGCTGATTTGAGAACAGCTAATCTCCATGAAACCTTTTACTGAATAATCCTCTTGATGTATACAATTCTCTTACCAATCTTTATATAGAATTAGCCTTTAAACTCAAGCCTAACTCTTTGGGCCTTACTCACTAAAGGACTTTGACCCACTAGTCTAATATGTCCAGTACACTAAAGGAGCCCTACTATTATATCCTTACATATCTCACCCCTTTAAAACAGCTTGTGGACAAGGTGTTTTAAAGGACAAGCCCACTTCAATATTCATGCTATTACAATACAAACCAAAAAAATAAAAAAAATACCACTCTATAACAACTTAAAGCCCCACTACTAACAACCCATCTTCACAGATAAAGCCTAACAACTAACAACCCAGCAATTGAAGCTCATTTATTAACAACCCAACGTACAGCCTTTAAGCTATCAACTTATTTTGCAGCCATAGGAACGTTCCTTCTTAATTCTTATCCTTTTACCCCAAAACTGCAACGTATTGTGCCTTGATAGTTGATACAGATGCAATGCCATAGAACCACTCCTCTCCTGCCACGTGTTCCTGCAACTTGATATTTTTCAAACGCCTCCTTTTCTCGCGCAAGCCACTGTCAACCCTACAGCGAGTTCTTCTCAACCGCCCAAGAATGAAATGCTTCTTGCCTGAATCAAAACACCATCTGACGCACCAAAGAAAGAAGACGCAATCATCTAACTTTCTGTGCGGAATTTTATCAAACTACTGCACTTCATTGCAAGAAAGCCTCTCACAATTCGAAATTTTTTTCACCAAATCTTCATTCTTGATCTCTTGTTTGATCTCCACCTTCTCAGGAATCAACCGTAGCTTCTTACAATCCATGGACTCGCACCCGGAAAACCAATCTAAAGCCTCATCGTTGGCCATGTTCTAGCTGATATCGTCAAAGCTTTCTACCTTTTGATCGTCGACACCCTCTAATGGAGTAGGGATTTTCTGGATTTGGATGCCGTCTTCGTCTTCTTGTACAAGATCAGAGATTTTCTGGATGTGCATGTCGTCTGCATCTTCTTGTACAAGATCTTGCCGCACCTCTTCGCTCAATATTTCATTCAGATTGTCAAAAGCCCTCTGATTTGCTTCTTGTGTCCCTGCTTCATCTTCTTGAAACCTGAACTGTAATGCTTCAACAATTTTTTCCCACGTGTTATACAATCCAAGACCTTCAACCTCGTGAAACCAACTGAGAGCTTATCCTTTTATGTGAAATACAGCAAAGGGAATTCGATCCCCACATGGACTTTTGTGATGTTCAAAGAACTGATTTGCCGTAAAGATCCAGGTAGAAGGATTTTTACCTGTAAATCTTGGAAATTCCATGCCTGCTATATGCTTTTCTTCATTATTTGTTCTGCAGCCTTTATCTTTCAGCAAAGCATTGATGCTTGCCATGAGTGCTGCCAATTGTTTCTTCATCTTCAAGAATTCTCCAACTTCGGTGACATTTTGGAGCCCTCATTTGAATGGATAATGGAATGGATAGATGGATTGAATATGAAAGCTGGGATGATAATAGGGAATGGGCACTTCGAGAAGCCCAAGAATCTCCAAGTCTGATTTGAGAACAGCTAATCTCCATGAAACTGAATAATCCTCTTGATGCCTTAACAATTCTTTTACCAATCTTATATAGAGTAGCTCCTAAACTCAAGCCTAACTCTCTGGGCCTTACTCATTAAAGGGGTTTGGCCCG
>NC_081546.1:22699454-22704456 GCF_901000735.1 Corylus avellana
TTATCCTTTTACCCCAAAACTGCAACGTATTGTGCCTTGATAGTTGATACAGATGCAATGCCATTGAACCACTCCTCTCCTGCCACGTGTTCCTGCTACTTGATATTTTTCAAACGCCTCCTTTTCTCGCGCAAGCCACTGTCAACCCTACAGCGAGTTCTTCTCAACCGCCCAAGAATGAAATGCTTCTTGCCTGAATCAAAACACCATCTGACGCACCAAAGAAAGAAGACGCAATCATCTAACTTTCTTTGCGGAATTTTATCAAACTACTGCACTTCATTGCAAGAAAGCCTCTCACAATTCGAAATTTTTTTTCACCAAATCTTCATTCTTGATCTCTTGTTTGATCTCCACCTTCTCAGGAATCAACCGTAGCTTCTTACAATCCATGGACTCGCACCCGGAAAACCAATCTAAAGCCTCATCGTTGGCC
Organism: Corylus avellana; assembly: GCF_901000735.1. Classification (NCBI taxonomy): domain Eukaryota; kingdom Viridiplantae; phylum Streptophyta; class Magnoliopsida; order Fagales; family Betulaceae; genus Corylus; species Corylus avellana. The sequence continues at coordinate 22,699,891 of NC_081546.1, forward strand.
ATGTTCTAGCTGATATCGTCAAAGCTTTCTACCTTTTGATCGTCGACACCCTCTAATGGAGTAGGGATTTTCTGGATTTGGATGTCGTCTTCGTCTTCTTGTACAAGATCAGAGATTTTCTGGATTTGCATGTCGTCTGCATCTTCTTGTACAAGATCTTGCCGCACCTCTTCGCTCAATATTTCATTCAGATTGTCAAAAGCCCTCTGATTTGCTTCTTGTGTCCCTGCTTCATCTTCTTGAAACCTGAACTGTAATGCTTCAACAATTTTTTCCCACGTGTTATACAATCCAAGACCTTCATCCTCGTGAAACCAACTGAGAGCTTATCCTTTCATGTGAAATACAGCAAAGGGAATTCGATCCCCACATGGAGTTTTGTGATGTTCAAAGAACTGATTTGCCGTAAAGATCCAGGTAGAAGGATTTTTACCTGTAAATCTTGGAAATTCCATGCCTGCTATATGCTTTTCTTCATTATTTGTTCTGCAGCCTTTATCTTTCAGCAAAGTATTGATGCTTGCCATGAGTGCTGCCAATTGTTTCTTCATCTTTAAGAATTCTCCAACTTCGGTGACATTTTGGGAGCCCTCATTTGAATGGATAATGGAATGGATAGATAGATTGAATATGAAAGCTGGGATGATAATAGGGAATGGGCACTTCGAGAAGCCCAAGAATCTCTAAGGCTGATTTGAGAACAGCTAATCTCCATGAAACTGAATAATCCTCTTGATGCCTTTACATTTCTTTTACCAATCTTATATAGAGTAGCTCCAAAACTCAAGCCTAACTCTTTGGGCCTTACTCATTAAAGGGGTTTGGCCCGCTAGTCTATTATGTCCATTACACTTAAGGAGCCCAACTATTATACCCCTTACATGTACAAGCCATAGTGAATGACAATGGTGTAGAAATAGTTTCATCACAAATCAAGTGTTCTTATAATAACGATGATTAATCAAAGATAATCAACTTTAATAGCAACATATTTATGTAAAATTGAGAAAAAAATTTCAATATTACACTAGTTGTATTTCAGGCATAATATGCAATTTTGAAAGTGGATGTATACAATTCAATGAATTAAATGTCACAAAGGAACAATACAAAATATTGAGACTTGACACTAAAAGATAAGATGCGACACGCGTAAAAATGGAGAATAGAAAACCTTAAATTTCCTTGATTTCTTTTCCCAACTTGGTGCAAAATGGAGAATCTTAAATTTCAATTGCAAAGAATAGCGATGTCAAACAAAACAAAAGATTAATAATTCCAATACTTCCCTCTATTGCATTTGGCAAAGTGAACGAACAATCATGCCATACAATTCTTCCATTTCATGTTCTTTTGGTCTAAGCTTTCGTGCAATTATCATTAACGGTTGGTGTAAGATGAGTCATTCGTGAACACAATAATATGTTTGAATATTAAATGAGATATATTCATATAAATTCGGCTTGGCTCAGATAAGCTTATATAAACTCTTATAACTTCTTTTTTTTTTTTTTTTAATTTTTTTTAGTATTCTTTTAATTTTGTAATAAAAACATCTTAAGTAAAAGCAGATTATCTTCCTAATATGATTTATACAACTTGAATTATTGTTGTTGTGAGTTTAGTGTTAGAGATTTGTGTGTACATTAGTGTGTTTGTGAATATGTATGGATATATGTGTGTGTGAGTGTGTTTGTGCATGTGTATAATAAAATTTTATACATATTATAAAACATTAAACATACATATAAACTCAAGATTGAAGTATTTAAGATTCAAGTTAATTTATTCAATTAACTCAAATAATAAAATTTTAACAATAATTTATTTGTTAATTTTTTTATTTTTTTATTTTTTATGTATATAACTAGTTGATTTTTTTTTTTTTAAAAAAAATAAATAAAATAAACAGAAGTTGAGTGCATATATCTATTTATTATTTTTGCATACTACAAGGAGTTCTCAAAACATTTTTATTCCATATAAACATAAATGCAAATCGGTATAGGAGTGAGAGTGGAATAGTGAATTGTGTATATATCATTGCTCTTCCAAGATTATAATCTTTGCTTGCTACACAAAAGCCTTTGATAGTAGAAATACCTTTTTCTTTTTATACAATAAATGGGGCTTTGGAAATTCAAATGACCAATTCTTAGATATCATAATACATGCATGAGTATGTTTGTTAGTATGTATGTATATAAGTGTGTGTGATCGAGCGTGTTTGTGTATCTATATAATAAATTTATATACATATTATAAAACACAAAACATACATATAAAATCGAGATTATATTATTTAAAATTCATGTTAATTTATTTAACTAACTCAAATAATAAAATTTTAACAATAATTTATTTGTTAAAAAAAATTTATGCATATAAATAACTTGTTGAAATTATAAAAAAAAAAAAAAATAGACCGAGGTTGGTGCGTATACATATTTATTATTTTTTCATACTATAGGGAGTTCTCAAAACATTTTTATACAATATAGAGCTTAATGCAAATAGGTATAGGAGTGATAGTGTAATAGTGGATTGTGTGTGTAGCATTACTCTTCCAAGATTATAATCTTTGCTTGCTACACTTTTGTCGTTGATGGTAGAAAGTCCTTTTTAATGATACGATAAATGAGGCTTTGGAAGTTCAAATGACCAATTCTTATATATCAAAACTATGATTAATCCAAGATACCCAACCTTTGTTGGAAATAATTTTGGATGGTGCACAAATTCTCATTGATATAAAATCATTGCAATCTAAAAATTAACAATAAAATAAATAAAATACAAGAGATAAAAAGTAGAGTATGGAAAGATCTCACAATGTGCTATAGAATCACGCAAGAGCGTTGTCCTTAAAGGTTGATTCGTGCCTCCTGGAGTGTATAACTCGGTGCGATCGGATCCTTTGACACGCAACCTCCCAGGATTAGACTATAGCGTCTACTTTCGTTAAGGACGCACTTCCAATAACGAAGACTAGTAGAACAACCCTTTGATCTTCTTAAAAAAAACCTCAAAGAGAAAATAGAAATTGAATAGAATAGAATTCTATGCAATTGATCTTCTAAAATAGGACAAAACTCTTTTATAAAAAAAATGAGTTTGCCTTTCTTTCTTTCTTGTTGCAAGCTCACTCTACCATGGGATTGTGGATGTTTTCTTTTCTTTTTATAATGTCCAAATGGTCATAATACCAAAAACGGTAAAACATTTGTTAATAACAAAATGGTCAAACTACAATAAAACTTGTTAAAGACTAACGGTCAAAACGGTTAAAATCAATTAAAACTAATTTTTATTTAATAACTCATAACTAAGTAATAAATACAAACGGTCATAAAAGTTATATCTCATAAACAAGTAATAAACACTAACGGTCATAAAAGTTATATATTATAACCAAGTAATAAATACAAACGGTTATAAATCAAAGTGGTTAAAGATGATTTTTATTTCTCATAAAAACCTTTAAGAAGATATTATCAAATGATAAAACATTTCCAAATGACTTAAAAAGGAATGTTTGTAACAAATATTACAACAACCTTAACAGCAAAATATTTAATTAAAAGTGAGAAAAACTCTAATATTGACCTAGCTATTTGTATTTTAGGCATAATGTAGACATTTCAATGAAATAATTCTCGCAAAAGGAACAATACAAAATATTGAGACTTGACGCTACACAGAAAACTATTGAAAGGCATGGCTGCTTAAATTGTTTTTCAACCTTGACTTAAAAGATAAGATAAGATGCGCGTAAAAGACTCAGAAGTATTTTGAAGTAAAAAATGGAGCAAAATAGATAATCTTAAATTTCAATTCCAAAGAATAGTGAGGTCAAATAAAACAAAAGATGAATAATTCCAATATTTCCCTCTATTGTCATTTGGCAAAGTGAACGAACAATCATGCAATACAATTTTTCCATTTCCTATTCTTTTGGTCATAGCTTTCATGCAATTATCATTAACGGTTGCCATTTGCGTTGTAGCTAGGGGTACTGTAAGATGACCCGTTAGTGAACACAATAATATATTTGAATATTAAATGACATATATTTATAGAATTGCGGCTCGACTCAGATAAGCTTATATAAACTCGTATAACTTCCTTTTTAAAATTTTTTTAGTATTCTTTTAAGTTTGTAATAAAAATATCTCAAGTAAAAAAGGAGATTCTCTTCCTAATATATGATAGATATAACTTGAATTATTGTTACTCTGAGTTTAGTGTTAGAGATTTGTGTGTACATCAGTACATGAGATATATCGTTTGTGAGTATGTGTGGATATATGCATGTGTGGGCGCCTGCGTTTGCTCATGTGTATAATAAATTTATATACATATTATAAAACATGAAACATACATATAAACTCGAGATTGAGTTATTTAAGATTCAAGTCAACTTATTCAATTAATTCAAATGATAAAATTTTTACAATAATTTATTTGTTAAAATATATATAATTAGTTGAAATAAAAAACAAAATAAACGGAACTTTGGATACAGATATCTATTTATTATTTTCGCATACTACTGGGAGTTCTAAA
>NC_081546.1:22704556-22707339 GCF_901000735.1 Corylus avellana
CACCATGAGTAACTATTCATTGTAATTATTATTAATCTACATGGATGTTTTCCGGTAAGCTTAGCACAACACAACATAAAATGCTAAGTTCAAAAAAAAAAAAATCATAAAGGGCTTAACTCTTTTTATTGTAAGAATAGTAACCCAACAATAAAAGATTATTTGACAATCAATAAATTGAGTTCAAATAATTGAAAACTCTTTCAATCAAAAAAGTTTTCATTTTCAATAACTACACATGAAATTAAATTCTTTTTCTGATAAATGAATACAAAATCTTTCCACTCAATATTTGATTTTATCTTTCTCATATGCGAATTGCATACCGCAAACTCTTATAGTATTTGACTGCTCATAAGTTTAAATACTATTGTTATGATACTAATCAAAATATTTGTGCAACCATCATAATCAACCTTTAAGATTGTTGGAAATAATTTTGGATGGTGTACAAATTCTCATTGATATAAAATCATTGCAATCTAAAAATTAACAATAACATAAATAAAATACAAGAGATAAAAAGTAGAGTATGGAAAGATCTCACAATGTGCTATAGAATCACGCAAGAGCGTTGTCCTTAAAGGTTGATTCGTGCCTCCTGGAGTGTATAACTCGGTGCGATCGGATCCTTTGACACGCAACCTCCCAGGATTAGACTATAGCGTCTACTTTCGTTAAGGACGCACTTCCAATAACGAAGACTAGTAGAACAACCCTTTGATCTTCTTAAAAAAAAACCTCAAAGAGAAAATAGAAATTGAATACAATAGAATTCTATGCAATTGATCTTCTAAAATAGGACAAAACTCTTTTATAAAAAAAATGAGTTTGCCTTTCTTTCTTTCTTGTTGCAAGCTCACTCTACCATGGGATTGTGGATGTTTTCTTTTCTTTTTATAATGTCCAAATGGTCATAATACCAAAAACGGTAAAACATTTGTTAATAACAAAATGGTCAAACTACAATAAAACTTGTTAAAGACTAACGGTCAAAACGGTTAAAATCAATTAAAACTAATTTTTATTTAATAACTCATAACTAAGTAATAAATACAAACGGTCATAAAAGTTATATCTCATAAACAAGTAATAAACACTAACGGTCATAAAAGTTATATATTATAACCAAGTAATAAATACAAACGGTTATAAATCAAAATGGTTAAAGATGATTTTTATTTCTCATAAAAACCTTTAAGAAGATATTATCAAATGATAAAACATTTCCAAATGACTTAAAAAGGAATGTTTGTAACAAATATTACAACAACCTTAACAGCAAAATATTTAATTAAAAGTGAGAAAAACTCTAATATTGACCTAGCTATTTGTATTTTAGGCATAATGTAGACATTTCAATGAAATAATTCTCGCAAAAGGAACAATACAAAATATTGAGACTTGACGCTACACAGAAAACTATTGAAAGGCATGGCTGCTTAAATTGTTTTTCAACCTTGACTTAAAAGATAAGATAAGATGCGCGTAAAAGACTCAGAAGTATTTTGAAGTAAAAAATGGAGCAAAATAGATAATCTTAAATTTCAATTCCAAAGAATAGTGAGGTCAAATAAAACAAAAGATGAATAATTCCAATATTTCCCTCTATTGTCATTTGGCAAAGTGAACGAACAATCATGCAATACAATTTTTCCATTTCCTATTCTTTTGGTCATAGCTTTCATGCAATTATCATTAACGGTTGCCATTTGCGTTGTAGCTAGGGGTACTGTAAGATGACCCGTTAGTGAACACAATAATATATTTGAATATTAAATGACATATATTTATATAATTGCGGCTCGACTCAGATAAGCTTATATAAACTCGTATAACTTCCTTTTTAAAATTTTTTTAGTATTCTTTTAAGTTTGTAATAAAAATATCTCAAGTAAAAAAGGAGATTCTCTTCCTAATATATGATAGATATAACTTGAATTATTGTTACTCTGAGTTTAGTGTTAGAGATTTGTGTGTACATCAGTACATGAGATATATCGTTTGTGAGTATGTGTGGATATATGCATGTGTGGGCGCCTGCGTTTGCTCATGTGTATAATAAATTTATATACATATTATAAAACATGAAACATACATATAAACTCGAGATTGAGTTATTTAAGATTCAAGTCAACTTATTCAATTAATTCAAATGATAAAATTTTTACAATAATTTATTTGTTAAAATATATATAATTAGTTGAAATAAAAAACAAAATAAACGGAACTTTGGATACAGATATCTATTTATTATTTTCGCATACTACTGGGAGTTCTAAAAACATTTTTATACCATATAAACCATAATGCAAATTGGTATACGAGTGAGAGTGTAATAGTGGATTGTTTGTATAGCATTACTCTTCCAAACTTTGCATCCTACATTTTTGTCTTTGATAGTAGAAAAACCTTTTTTCTCATACAATAATTGAGGCTTTGGAAATTCGAATGACCAATTCTTATATATTATAATACATGAGTGTTTTTGTGAGTATGCATGGATATATGTGTGTGCAAGTGTTTGCGCATTTGTATAATAAATTTATGGAAAAAGTATAATTTACTCCCTAAAGTTTGGGGCGATTTTCAATTCGACTCCAATGTTTCAATTTTTGCAATACACCTCCTCCCAAACTTGCAATTTTTTTTTTAATTCGACCAATGTTATCTCAAAATTCTTATATTGCCCTTAATTTTTTTATTTTTTATTTTTTATAAAAAAAAAAAAAAAATTTGGCCATCTGGCCATTTTTGCATCCTCAAATATATATATATATATA
>NC_081546.1:22707373-22713025 GCF_901000735.1 Corylus avellana
ATATATATATATATATAGAAGTTGGGTTTAGATACCTATTTATTATTTTTGCATACAACATGGAGTTTTCAAAACATTTTTATACCATATGGAGCTTAATGCAAATTGGTATAAGAGTGAGTGTGTAATATAGTGGATTGTGTGCATGTATAACATTACTCTTCCAAGATTATAATCTTTTCTCGCTACACTTATGTCTTTTGATAGTAGAAAATCCATTTTTCCAATACAATAAATGAGGCTTTGGAAGTTCAAACGACCAATTCTTATATATCAGAAACATGATTAATCAAAGATACCCAACTTTAATAACAATATCTTTACTCAAAAGTAAGAGAAAAACTCAAATATTGCTCTATTTGTATTTCATGCATGCATAATATGCGATTTTGAAAGTGGATGCAGACATTCCAATGAATTAATTCTCGCAAAGGAAGAATACAAAATATTGAGACTTGACGCTAAACAGAAAATATTGAACGGCATGGCTACATAAATTGTCTTTCAAACTTGACTTAAATGATTAGATAAGACACGTGTAAAAGACTTAGAAGTGTTTTGAAGTAAAAAATGGAGCAAAATGGACAACCTTAATTAATTTCAATTAAAAAGAATGGTGAGGTCAAATAAAACAAAACTTGAATAATTCCAATACTTTCCATTTCCTGTTCTTCTGGTCCCAGCTTTCATGCAATTTTCATTGTAGGTTGCCATCTGTATTGCAGCTAGAGATGTAAGATGAGCCGTTGTAAACATAATATAATGTTTGAATATTAAATGAGATATACTTGTATAAATTCACTTCGGCTTGAATAAACTTATATAAATTCGTATAACTTTAATTTTATAATATTTTTAGTATTATTTTAATTTTATAATAAAAACATCTTAAGTAAAAGGGAATTCTGTTCAAAATGTTATTGATATAACTTGAATTATTGTCGTTGTGAATTAAGTGTTAGAGATTTGTGTATACATGAGTGTGCTTGTGAGTATGTATAGATATATGTGTGGACGTGCATGTGTATAATAAATTTATATGCATATTATAAAACATAAAACATATATATAAATTCGATATTGAATTATTTAAGATTCAAATTAATTTATTTTATCATGTCAAAATGATAAAATTTTAACAATAATTTATTTGTCAAAAAAAAAAATGTACATAACTCGTTGAAATTATATATATATATATATATATATATATATATATATATAAATTAGATTTAGGTTGGTGCATACCTATTTATTAATTTTTCATACTTGACTATAGAGAGTTCTCAAAACATTTTTTATACCATATAGAGCTTAATGCAAATCGGTAAAGGAGTGAGTGTAATAGTGAATTGTGTGTGTAGTATTACTCATCCAAGATTATAATTTTTGCTTGCTACACTTTTGTCTCTGATAGTAGAAAGTTGTTACGTGAATGCTTTCACAAGCACACAACGAGATTGATTGTTAGGTTTTTAAGGTACTTAAACATTTTAGATTTGATAATTAAAGGGAACCTAAAACCTTATCAAACACAAGGTTTAGAGTATTTTTCTGCTTACTTTTTCATTATTTCATCATACTAAAATAGAAAATATTACAACCGGTAGAAGTGGAAATAAAAATAAGTATGGTAATCAAATTATATGATTTGATTATCATCAATTACAATCATTCATCTAAAAAGTAATTATTCTATAAGGTAAATATCCTATCATAACATATATTCTAACATAAATAAAATATCATACCATATCATATATTTGTATATATTCTAGGGAAAAATTCACTTTATCCCTTGAAGTTTCAGAGGTTTTTCAATTTGAACCACAATGTTCAAAAATTGGCAATGTACTTTCCTAATATTTCAAAAATTTTCAATTTAGACCCTCCGTTACTAATTTTCATCTAATTGGACGGAAATCATCTCACGTGTGTCTCACGTGGGCTTTTGATATCCTCTATTCCAATTTTACCCTTATTAAAACCTATGAAATTGAGTGAATTTAACCCTATATTCTAATATTAGTAAATGTTCCGCCTAAAACTCCATTCTCATAACAAAAGTCACTTTTTCCGATACAATAAATGAAGTTTTGGAAGTTCAAATGACCAATTCTTATATATCATAACTATGATTAATCTAAGATACCCAACTTTAATAGCAACATCTTTACTTATAAGTGAGAGAAAAACTCCAATATTGCCCTATTTGTACTTCAGGCATAATATGCGATTTTGAAAGTGAAAGTATACATTTCAATGAATTACTTATGGCAAAGGAAGAATACAAAATATTGAGACTTGACGCTAAACAGAAAATTATTGAAAGGCATGGGTGCTTAAATTGTCTTTCAAACTTGACTTAAAAGATTAGATAGGACGCGTAAAAGACTTGGTAAACTTTTGAAGTAAAAAATGACTGCTCTACTGATCACACGTAAAAGACTAGAAAGACTTTGAACTATGAATAGACCACTACCCCACGCTCGTAATAACATTTAAATTTCCATGATGTTTTTGTTTTTGATTTTTTTGTCAACTTGGAGCAAAATGGACAACCTTAATTTTCAATTCCAAAGAATGGTGAGGTCATATATATAAGATCATATAATAAGATAAATATAAAAGCGGAAAAATAATAATGAAGGAAATAGAATAAACACAAAGATTAAGGTGGTTCGGCATATAGCCTACATCCACACACTAAAACCATTATAGGCTACATCTTTCCTTGATGAATGATTTGATTACATAGCTCTATTTATAGAGCTTTACATAATTTCAAATACAAAACAAATCCCTTGAATTAAGGGTAATTAATAACAAATCAAATCATCAATAATTACAAATCAAATCCTCATTAATCAAAAGGATTTATATTCTTAACATGCCCCCGCAAGATGAACGGTCCGTTAGCGATCGTTGATCTTTAACATATCGAGTGGCTAGAGTTGATAGCACCTGATTTGAAACATGCTCTTGAACTTGAACTTCGGCGATTGTGGCCAACACTTGAACATCGGCAATTTTTTGGCCGGCATCGGTTACTTTGACCGGAATTTTGACATCGGCAACTTTTGGCCGGAATTTTGTTATCGGCAACTGTGGCCGGAATGAGCCAACTATGGGCTTGAAATGGGCCACAAGGCCAAAAGATTTGCTTCTTTGGGCGTTTTTTTTTTTTTTTTTTTTTGCAAACCAAACAAAAAGTCAATTTCTTCTCTTGCCGTTGAACCTCAAACCAAAACTTGATTCTTACCGGGTGAGATGGACAAGAAGACACAGGAGGTGTTTAATGCAGCTGCAATGACAATGAGGAGCCATAGGGATGGTGTTGAAGGAGAAGGCACCGGATCAAAGCCGTGGATGGCCAGGACAGCGGCAGAGAGATCAAATCAGGCTGCGAATGGCGGAACCCGACACCGGGCCATGGCAAGAGGCGGTGATGAGTTGGTGGATTGTTGGTGAAGGCAAAAAGCTGCCGAATTGCATTTTTTTTGTTTGTTTTGATATGGTCATATATTATTGTAAGATCTACTATGAAGAGATCTACAAAAATATTGACTATCAAGAACAAGAAAAACAATACAAAAAAGGGTCATCTATAGACCAAAAAGGAGAGCCAATTTTAGGCTGAAATGAGAGCCAACTGTGGGCTGGGCCTGGGTTTTAAACAATACCACATAGGCATATAAAATGAGAGCCAACTTTGGGATGAAGTGAGAGCCAACTATGGGCTGAAATGGCTTGGCTTTTAAACAATACCACAAAGCCGAGCAAAAATAGGCCAACTATGGGCCAATGGATGGGCAACTTGGCCTCTTTTGATGGGTAACTTGGGCTTTTTTTTTCTTTTTTTTTTGATGGGTAACTTAGCCTCTATTGATTTTTTTTTTTGGTTTGTTTTCTCTCACGCAGTGCATCAGCAACATACAATTTTTTTTGATATACAATAATAGAATGAACAATCTGCTACCAAATCAATCAATAAAAATTCACTCAATTGCCCCATCGATTTGTGGATGCTCTTTGAATCCCTCATTGCCTTTAAGATGTCGATCTTTGCAAAAAATTCTCACTGCATCACCCACCAAAGGTTCATTGTCACACTTGCTGTGTGAGTTGTTTAGGCTAGAACACGATCTTGCAGAGAACAAGCAAAGCCAACAGGGTCAAAGAAGAACTGGATGTAAATCAAACTAACTTCACCTTGAAAATTTGTGAGCACCGCAAGAGAAGAATCATAATAGGCAAAAAGAAATGAAATCCACAGGATAGTTAGGATCGAATTTTGGCGTTAGCCAACAGCTCTGATACCATATAAGATCATATAATAAGATAAATATAAAAGCGGAAAAATAATAATGAAGGAAATAGAATAAACACAAAGATTAAGGTGGTTCGGCATATAGTCTACATCCACACACTAAAGCCATTATAGGCTACATCTTTCCTTGATGAATGATTTGATTACATAGTTCTATTTATAGAGCTTTACATAATTTCAAATACAAAACAAATCCCTTGAATTAAGGGTAATTAATAACAAATCAAATCATCAATAATTACAAATCAAATCCTCATTAATCAAAAAGATTTATATTCTTAACAATATAAAACAAAAGATGAATAATTCAAGTACTTTCCTCTAGCTATTGGCATTTGGCATTTGGCAAAGTGAACAAACAATCATGCAATACAATTTTTTCATTTCCTTTTCTCTTGGTCCCACTTTCATGCAATTATCATTGAAGGCTGCAATTTGCATTGCAGGCTTGCTGCACATATAATCCTACGAGTTCACGCAACTGATTGAGACCACTATTTTTGCCGTTCCTAACAAGCTTGACTAACTCAGATGACTAAATGGTATATAATTAAAAGTGCATCATTTTTTTTTTTGTTAAATGCTTTATTAGGATTTGTAGATGGTATATGTGCGGTAATATGATAAACATATATGGTACTTTCCTCCATGTTTCATTCAATATTAAGCCAACCTTCTTGTCAATAATATATACAAAAAAGAGCACTTGATATATATATATATATATATATATATATATATATTACTTCTATTTTTTCAATTATGGAATTGTTGTTCTACAAGAAAAGATTTGAGTTGTTCTATTACTCTTCCTTATTGGAAGTGCATCCTTAACGAAGGTAGATTCTATAGTCTAATCCTGAGATGTTGCGTATCAAAGGATCCGATCACATCGACTTATACACTTCGGGAGGCACGAATCAACCTTTAAGGACAACGCACTTGCGTGATTCTATAGCGTTATGAGATATTTTCATACTCTACTTTTCATCTCTTGTAATGTATTTATTTTATTGTTAATTTTCATATTGTAATTATTTTATATCAATGAGAATTTGTATACTATCCAAATTTATTTTCAACACAAACTTTATCAATAAAATATTAATTATTATTTTTTCTTTATTTCTCTTCTTTCTTTTCTTTTTTTCTTTAGGCCGAGTTTAGTTATTTGCACAAGCATATATATATATATATATCAAGTTGGTTTTATTTTTTTAACAAGTTGGTTTTATTGCTACCGCATGCACTGTGTTTCAGTCTACTAGAGTATGCATCATACAAAAACCTAAAGAGAATTGGATGATTTCCTGAAAAATATT
>NC_081546.1:22713125-22727278 GCF_901000735.1 Corylus avellana
AATACTCTCCTCCATACATGTGCCCTCATTTCATAAACATTTATCTCATCTCTTGTATTTTTCTTTGTACTTCTTTTGAATCTTTGATGCATCTTAGGGCAACATGTAGGAGGGTTTATCATCTTTTTTCTTTCTTATAATCATCATCATTTCTCAACTTTCTTTTCTTAAAATGGAAACTTTTCCAAATATAAACTTGTTGTGCTTAAAAAGCATTTAAAGAAATATAAACTTTCTAAATAATTCTTTTTTAGAAATCCTTCATGCATGCAACATATCTCCATGACAGGTAAATAAAATAATCATTTACAGTTTGATACAAGAATATATAAATAGCATGACATGAAGTAATTTTAGAAGGGGTAGTGAATTTACTTACCTCTAGACTGAAGCTAGAAGTGGTATGAAGGAATCTAGTTGCTCCAATATGACTAACACCACTATTATATCTTTTGAAACTAATTTCTAAAGTCCGCTATCTCTTGTGTTCTTTCTTTCTTGTAGCGCTTGGTCTCGCCCTTTCTCTCTCTGTTCTGAGTAAATACTCTTAGAAAGAAGAAAGACCGAGTAAAAAGCGGAAGAATGAAGAATATATGCAAGAGATGGGAGAGGAGATGAGTGGTGAAAATTCTGAAGGAGAAGAGCTCTATTTATAGGAGAAAATCAAATACTATTCCACCAACCCTACACTATTCCACCAACCCTATACTATTCCACCAACCCTACACTATTCCACCAACCCTACACTATTCCACCAACCCTTTACTATTTCACCAACCCTATACTATTCCACCAACCCTACACTATTCCACCAACCCTATACTATTCTACCAACCCTATACTATTCTACCTTCAATTTACGATTATACCCTCATTCTATCTTCAATTTACAATTATACCCTCATTTTACTATTTCACCAACCCTATACTATTTCACCAATTACCATTCTCTAATTACCACTCTCATAAATTTTCCAAGAATTAAAATCCTTAGCTACAATGGATATTAAAATAACATCATTATCAAAATAATCTATTTAAATAGCTTTGAAAATTCTGGAACACTACAATCTTCCCTCCTTATTAGAATTTCGTCCTCGAAATTAAAACCTATAATATTATCGTCCAATCTTCAAGTTGAGGGATTCAGATAATATTCCTTTCAATCCTTCATCAAAGCTTACTCTCTTTTATCATATTGAAATTCCCTCTCCTTCTTTTATGAGTAAATCTTATTCACAGTCTAAAGTCTCAATTTCTGCAATCATTCATCAATTCACACTAAAATCTTACCTCAAAATCTTTTCCATTGTTTCTTTCCAACCTCAATAACAACGATCGAGTTATTCATTAACAGTCTACAATCAAGGTTTTAAACATCAAATTAATAAATCATGTGATCAATAGTTCATACCTCCAAACATCATAGTCCTCATTTCAAGCCTGCAATAATTCTCTCGATCTAATTTAATCAATCTTATCAAAAAGGTGTAAAAAATCATCCCCGCCTATATTCTCTTTAGTATCTCAGTATTCCAAATCATGCATACGAAATTTTAATATGATGCTCTAATAATTATTAACTTCTCACCATCATAAACCTGTAAAAGTAAATAGCACCAACATTCTACAGTTTATATTTTCCAAAAGCATTATTACATGAATATACCTCAGAAATGACATCATAATTCGATTCATTCTAAATACACAACCGTTTCTATTTTCTCATCCCAACTTTTGTGTTGATGCTACAATATCAGCGAAAAATCTTTCAGTACTACATCTTTACTTGATAAATCATAACTCAATAATAGAAACTCGTAATTATGATTTCAACTCAAACGAAATACACGATTACATCAAATGTAAGATTCTCATCCATTCTTGACTAATACATGCTGTGCTTTGCTGCGTTCTAGAGATGAAATTGATAAGCAAGAAAAGTAGGATATGGGTAAGTTTCCAAGCTGGATGTCCCAAAACACTCATGTTATAATTTCTCTCCCTTGGGTCTTGCAAGGTCAAGAAGAGAAAAGAGAGAAAGATAGTCCTGTTGCTTTCTAGAAATGAAGATTTGAAAAGCATTTCAGGACATGGCATGTATGTGAGACTTTCAAAATACCCACATCTGATGCTCTCTCTCTTCTGTCATTTATGGAGACTGAGAAGAAAAGGGAGATATTTAGCCTGAGAAGCATGATCAAGGATAATCTTGCTTCCTCAGGACATGATCAACGATAATCTTGCTTCAATGGTTTACTACTGAGAGCATAAGGAGTTGGGTTTGTGAATCAAGTCGTGAGGCTGCATTTTTCTCTCTCTTGAGGATATGCTCAACTGGGAGAAAAGTCGAGCTTTCATTGTATGGAAGGTCATTAGAAGATTTCAGGTGAAGGGGTATGATCAGAAGGCATGTGTTGCAATGGAGAAAGAGGTGGGAATTTATAGGAAAGATTTCTGGTAATGAACGAGCGCGTGGTGCGCGTTGGCATGACAATTCCTTCAGTTGCCCACGCATGGTATTTGAAGTCGTTGATTGAACAGTGGGTTTGAAAAATGAGCTCAGTCGAATTTATGACAGGAGACAAGATCCTACTTCCACTGGATCTTTTGACAAAATTTCCATCGCGGCCCGAGGTCGCCTAACGCTTTGTTGTTTACTGTTTATTTCACCTGAAGTGAAAAATTCCTTTAAAGCCACTCGTCTGCTGCTTCCAGAAACTTCACAAAATTTCTTCAGTTCCTAACGCTTAGTCTCTTCTCAGTACTTCATCTCTCCCAATTTCTTCGTATTCTCAACTATTTTCCTTACTCTCCTAAATATGGGAGTATCATCATCATCCGTTAACAACCTCGATTTGAATGTTGCTCCTGCAGCACAACCCATTGTTATGCCTGACGTGCAACCGGAGGTGCCTGTTGTTCCCCCTGAAGTGTCTGCTATTCATCCCGTCGTACCTGTTACACACCCTAATGAACCTGCTGCATATCCTAACGTATGGCAGCCAACTTTTGTCTTTGACAATCGCCCTATCACTATTCACGATTCTGTCATGCTCCATGATTTTACTGCTGTAGCAGTGGCCAAAGGTTTCGTAATTCCACGGGATCAAACGTTCTTAGCTGATAGGTCGGATACTGATGCTATTAATAACTCATTGGCATTCGGTATCCAAGGTGCTGCTTCAGTTTCTGACATGGCACAACGTTTGAGTGCCAGAAATGTTGAGCTGAAAGTCTCAAGAAACCAAATCGGGGTCTTACAGCGACTGCTCAAATACTACAAACGAAAACACGTGGATTTGAAGCAGGAGAATACTCAGCTGAAAAAGATGATGTTATCTTACGCAGAATACTTGGGACAAAAGATGCTAGAAATGGAGAAGAATACCGAACGTCTCCAGCGACAGCACGAAAAACTCCGGGTCGATGTTCAGGGGTGTTGCAAGTCTCTCCGCACACGCTCTAGTCAGGTACCTCATTAGAAATAAATATTCTCTTTGATAATTCAATTATATAAATATACGATTATGCTCATACTAGGTTTTCTCTGTGCAGAAATAATCTTCCTGGAGCAGCTCTGAGGAATCATCATCATTACCACGTATCTCTTTATGCAACAAATTCCCTTCTCTTTTTTTTTTTTTTTTTTTTTTTTTTTTTTTTTTTTTTTTTTTTTTTTTATGGACACTGGTATGTAATATTATAAGGAGCTTGTTCTCCAAACATTTCTTTTCGTAATCATTCAGTGCTCATTCAATATTCATTATGAAATCATTCTGTCATTGTAATAACTTCCTTTAAACAAACAATCTGTTTAAAAAAAAGTTAATCACTCAATAAAACATCTAAGTATGCACCATCACATGTTTTCAACCTCTAAAATACCTTAATATCATTGAACATATATCTTATAAGAGAAATTTAGATCATGTCACTATATTATATCACTGTATTATATTGTCTTTCAACTCTTACCTTTATGTTTCAATTTACCTCAAGAATAATAATCCATTATCTTTACTTAGTAAAAGAAAATTATATCAAAAGCTTTGGCATGTAACTAAAATTTCTCATAATTTCATATCCACTAATGCCTCAAAATTTAAATATTATCCACAACCTAAGAGCATCAATTCATCCTCAAAACTTTAAGCATCACTTCAATATAATTTACCTCAATTACAGAAAACCTAGCACCTCAAATTCTAAGAATCACCTCAAAGATTTCATGAATTGTACCTTAAAGTCATCACAATCATTTGAAAATATCAAAATCCTTAAACCACAACTTTATATATCAAAATATCTTATAGATTCTAGGGTTTACCTCATTTGCATTTATCCCTGCAATACTTAGGCATTCACTTCATGCCACTACGTAATCCTTATTCATCAATCCATATATTATAACATCAATCATAGTATCATTATTGTCATCAACCAAACCTTAGCCATTACCAAAAACTCATATAAACTCTTATATCATTAATTCAGTTCAAGAATCATTTCACAACCGACATCCATAAGACCATTCATTACCAAATCACTTACACAATTTGTCTCACAACCTAAATCCATAAAACCATTTTGTCGCCAAGTTAATTTCACAAATCATCTCGCAACCTAAATCTATAAAATCATCATACGATTTTTAAATCATGATCAATAATCTTTTCTAAATCTTCGAGACACCTTAAAATATACCCTTATCAATCGATACTCTAGAAAACTGCCGCAAATCCAAATAGGCAGATACTATAGATCACAACCTATCTATAAAATAAAAATTCATCTCCATCATTAACATGATCACAATAATAAAATCCTCCAAATTAATCACACTAGGATGATTTTTTTTTTTTTTTTTAACAAAAAATTAACCATTAGAAAAATGATCATGCATCATTTATTAGAGACCACACAACAATGCACACTCTACTTGGCCGGAATGTGGCTTCTCATTAACCCCCCAATTTTTTTTTTTTTTTTTTTTTGAAAAGTCTGCCAGAACCTTATAACCTTTGCTCTGATACCAAAATTGTAACATCCCCAGTCCGTTAAGACTGAGTTTGCCACTTTTCTTCTTTTTCAACAAAAATTCTTGCAAAGATCTATAAGGTCTATCAGAGTACTTGATTTTAAAGGATACGAAAAATGTATAAAACATTATTCAAGAGATTTTATTACAAGCGAAATTAGAAAACATTAAACTTTTAGTTGCGGAATATCATATCATTACAATAACTTATATGAAAAGAATTTGAAAATTAATAATTATTCCCACCCCATTCCGGCCTCCTATTCCAGCATCCTTTCTACCTGAAAACAAGAAATAAAACTGAATGAGCCCAAAGGGGGCCCAGCAAGTAAAATCCACAACCATAAATAGTTTTACTCCTTGTTCTCAGCTTTGAAAATCATTTTCGCAAATAAATATAATTCTAGCCATAATAATATCTGTATGTACGGTTGCATCTCCCGTAACATATACATACTATTACATCTAGTAATAGATCATCGTTGTAAATCATTTTTATAAATCATCATCATAATGCATCATTATAAATAATCTTTGTAAATCATCTTAGCATATCTTCGTTGAAAATATAGTATCATTTTCTCATAATAAGGCCCATGTACACTATTACCCCTGTGCACGAGGGTTGCGGGTCCTTGTGACCATGGCACTGAACTGTGGCCACAGCCATGCCCGACCGTCAATTAACTCTTTCTTGGTGCACTCAACGGTCTAGTTGATGGAATACCACCTTCTGGCATAGCCTCCTTCAGTGGTTTCGCCTCCATCCGAGTATCGGTACCGAACTCTCATCTTATCTTATCTTGGGGCCAAAAATACTCTCCTCCATACATGTGCCCTCATTTCATAAACATTTATCTCATCTCTTGTACTTTTCTTTGTACTTCTTTTGATGCATCTTAGGGCAACATGTAGGAGGGTTTATCATCTTTTTTCTTTCTTATAATCATCATCATTTCTCAACTTTCTTTTCTTAAAATGGAAACTTTTCCAAATATAAACTTGTTGTGCTTAAAAAGCATTTAAAGAAATATAAACTTTCTAAATAATTCTTTTTTAGAAATCCTTCATGCATGCAACATATCTCCATGACAGGTAAATAAAATAATCATTTACAGTTTGATACAAGAATATATAAATAGCATGACATGAAGTAATTTTAGAAGGGGTAGGGAATTTACTTACCTCTAGACTGAAGCTAAAAGTGGTATGAAGGAATCTAGTTGCTCCAATATGACTAACACCACTAGTATATCTTTTGAAACTAATTTCTAAAGTCCGCTATCTCTTGTGTTCTTTCTTTCTTGTAGCGCTTGGTCTCGCCCTTTCTCTCTCTGTTCTGAGTAAACACTCTTAGAAAGAAGAAAGACCGAGTAAAAAGCGGAAGAAGGAAGAATATATGCAAGAGATGGGAGAGGAGATGAGTGGTGAAAATTGTGAAGGAGAAGAGCTCTATTTATAGGAGAAAATCAAACACTATTCTACCGTCAATTTACAATTATACCCTCATTTTACTATTTTACCAACCCTATACTATTTCACTAACCCTATACTATTTCACCAACCCTATACTATTCTACCTTCAATTTACAATTATACCCTCATTCTATCTTCAATTTACAATTATACCCTCATTTTACTATTTCACCAACCCTATACTATTTCACCAACCCTATACTATTTCACCAACCATATACTATTCTACCTTCAATTTACAATTATACCCTCATTCTATCTTCAATTTACAATTATACCCTCATTCTATCTTCAATTTACAATTATACCCTCATTTTACTATTTCACCAACCCTATACTATTTCACCAACCCTATACTATTCTATCTACCCTATACTATTCTACCTTCTTATTCTACCATCCTTATACCTACCATTTACTATCCTATTATTTCACCAATTACCATTCTCTAATTACCACACTCATAAATTTCCCAAGAATTAAAATCCTTAGCTACAATGGATATTAAAATAACATCATTATCAAAATAATCTATTTAAATAGCTTTGAAAATTCTGGGACACTACAATTATCATTGAAGGCTGCAATTTGCGTTGCAGGCTTGCTGCACATATAATCCTACGAGTTCACGCAACTGATTGAGACCACTATTTTTGCCGTTCCTAACAAGCTTGACTAACTCAGATGACTAAATGGTATATAATTAAAAGTGCATCATTTTTTTTTTTGTTAAATGCTTTATTAGGATTTGTAGATGGTATATGTGCGGTAATATGATAAACATATATGGTACTTTCCTCCATGTTTCATTCAATATTAAGCCAACCTTCTTGTCAATAATATATACAAAAAAGAGCACTTGATATATATATATATATATATATATATATATATATTACTTCTATTTTTTCAATTATGGAATTGTTGTTCTACAAGAAAAGATTTGAGTTGTTCTATTACTCTTCCTTATTGGAAGTGCATCCTTAACGAAGGTAGATTCTATAGTCTAATCCTGAGATGTTGCGTATCAAAGGATCCGATCACATCGACTTATACACTTCGGGAGGCACGAATCAACCTTTAAGGACAACGCACTTGCGTGATTCTATAGCGTTATGAGATATTTTCATACTCTACTTTTCATCTCTTGTAATGTATTTATTTTATTGTTAATTTTCATATTGTAATTATTTTATATCAATGAGAATTTGTATACTATCCAAATTTATTTTCAACACAAACTTTATCAATAAAATATTAATTATTATTTTTTCTTTATTTCTCTTCTTTCTTTTCTTTTTTTCTTTAGGCCGAGTTTAGTTATTTGCACAAGCATATATATATATATATCAAGTTGGTTTTATTTTTTTAACAAGTTGGTTTTATTGCTACCGCATGCACTGTGTTTCAGTCTACTAGAGTATGCATCATACAAAAACCTAAAGAGAATTGGATGATTTCCTGAAAAATATTTTACGGTGTTTGGTGCATATGGAAATTCACAACTTTTTTTTTATATATAAATATTTTCTTTAAATCATATTAAATTTTAAATTACGAAAATGTTTCGACCAAATCTTAGAGGTGTCCTAACCGGGTCTCATAGCGACCCCACTACGGCTCGCCTAGACCCCGCCTAGACCTTATTGGTACCCGACAGGGATATTTTCATAATTTAGAGTTTAATATGATTTTCTGTATACACTAAATACCGGAAAATGTTTTCCATGAAAATATTTTTAGCGCCGAGGTCTCGACAACTCCCGAGGTCTTGGCAGGGTCCTGGTCAAGTCCCGACGAGGTCCTGAGCGAGTTTCGGCGAGGTCCCGAGCAGGTTCGGTCAGGCCCCGGGTGGGTCCCAGTCAAGTCCCAACGGGGTCCCAGTCAAGTCCCGACGGAGTCTCGAGTAGATCTCGGTAGGGTCCTAGGCAAGTTTTGGGTGAGTTCCGGCGAGGTCTCGTGTAGGTCCGGTCGGGTCCCAGACTGGTCTTGGTTAAGGACCGGCGAGGTCCCAGTCAAGTCTTATGCGGAACCTGGTCAAGTCCTAGGTGGGCCCCGGCCACGTCTCGAGTAGGTCTCGGTCAAGTCCCGAGGGGGTCACAGGCAAGTGTTGTGCGAGTTCAGGCGAGGTCTTGGGCAGGCCCTGTCGAGCCCTGGGCCCAAGCAAGTCCTGGGTGAGTCCCGGCTAGGTCTCAGGCATGTCCAGGCGGGTCCCGGTCAAGTCTCGGTGGGGTCCTAGTGAAGTCTCGGGTGGGTCCTGGGTAGGTCTTGGGCGTGTCCCGACGGGGTCTTGGGCATGTCTGGTTGGGTCCTGGGGGGTATTCGCAGGGTCCGGCGATTTGAGAATGAGATATTCAAACTTGGAAAATGGTTTATGATTTTTAAAAATGGAAACCATTTTCTTGAAAACTAAAGAAGAATTTTTAGTTAAAGGGAAAATATTTTCCATTGACTAATATTTTATGTCCACCAAACACCCGAAAATACGAAAAATATTTTTCGGAAATCATTTTATGGCGAAACAAACAGAGCATAAGGGTAAATTTGAAGTTTTATAAAAACGTGAAAGGTCATTTTATCACTTTTAACGTTAAAAATGTGACGGAGCGATGTACATTGTATCAAATTGAAAGTTGAGGTGATAAAATTGTGAGTTTTTAAAATTTGTGGGGTCTTCTCAAAATGCATGGTAATTCAAAAGCCTTAAGTGAAGTTTTCCCTTAAAAATAAAAATAAATAAATAAAAATAAAGCCCCCAAAATACACTAATAAACAAAGTCATTTCTTCACGTTTCTGTTGATGCATTCCAAGAGTATAATCTTCACTTGCCTCCAGAGGCAGATACACGCCTGCCCCTGCTAAATTTATTTGAAAAAAAAATTATTTTTATGCCCAAATTTTTTAATAGCTCCTATAAAATAAACCAAAATTTCGTATCTTAGACACTTTTAGCCCCTATAAAATTCGGCCTAGCCCAAAAATTAGAGTAAACTATAGGAGATGGTGTTTTACACTACTTTTTACCTACGAGGCTACAACAATCTTTTTTTTTTTTTGTTCATTACTGTTGGCTACTACGATACTGTGATTCTGTTCTATAAAGCCTGTGATGAAAGTTCTTATGTCTGAGCAGTAAATCGTTTGCAAGCCACAACTTCATTATATTTTATTATTTTATTTCTGTCTTATTAAAATAAAATCTTGTATCCGCCACTGCTTGCCTCACTTTGTCATTTATAGTAGAAAGTTTTTGCACCATATTTTTTCTCATAGAATAATATAAAGTTTTGAAAGTTCAAATGACCAAACGTAAATATCATAATCATGACTAAAAAAAAGATACCAATTTTGATAGCAACATCTTTTGCATACTTAAAAGGTGGATTTATGCATTTCAATAATTCGATGACTAATTTTCACAAGAGTAATGTTGTACCACTACAAAAAAAGGATTTTTTTATTGACAGAGGTTTACTGACGTGTCAGGTTGTCTGACACGTCAGTAAACCCTCCTGACAGGGCATTCCTGATGTGTTTCAGTCGTGAAGATTGTGGGTGTCAGGAATTGGAAATTTTTAACGTGCCAAATATGGCATGTCAGAAATTCCTGACGTGTTTGATCCAACACATCAGAAAATACTGACGTGTTGGATTTAACACATCAAAAAATTTTCCTTACGTGTCAAAAAATAACACGTCAGAAATTCCTGACTTGTCATTTTTTGACACGTTAGGAATTTTTTTGACGTGCCATTCAGGAATTTTCTGACGTGTCATTTTTTGACACGTCAGCAAATTTGGTTAGTTTTTAAATTTTTTTTTCCTCCCCCCCTATATTTTTTGTGAATTTTTTCAGGATTATTCCCGAATTTCATATTACGATTAACCTGATATTCAATCTATCCATCAAATCCATGCAAATAATATACAATTTTTCCATCAAATAACATACATCATATCCATTAACATCAATCACAAACTATCCACCAAAACTAACTTCAACACACCAAAAATGGCTTAAATGTCTAATGGCCATCCACAAATAACATAATATACACCAATTTAATTATCTCTGTTATCATCAATAAAACTATCACAAATACAATTACATCAACAAAGTAAGTTATACACAAGTATAAATAGCCAACCAGACGTTCAAATGATCAACCAGACTATCGATCATTGACATCCATAGCATCCTCTCCACGATGTCCATTACCTGCAAATGATAAAACAAACAATATTCACCAATAAAACAATCACCAAACAAATAAAATCCACTAACTGCAAATAATAATACAAACAATCATCGAGGCCGAATACAAACAATCATGTCGGTAACGTGAAAGAAAAATGCCCGAATATTTACCCAACTCAGTTGTTGATTCTTCCACAGTAAATGATATAGCTAAAATAGGTAAAACGTTGAAGTTAGCAGAAAATTCCTATAAAAAAAAATTAAGTCAATATATATATATATATATATATATGGTCACAGAGCAATCAATAATATATTGACATGAGAAAATGAACTTCGTTTTTGCCATGGCAATTATGTGAGACATATGATCGTTTTCTTTTTTCCATTGCAATTATAGAGCATCCATATAGGTTATTAATGTTGGGGGTTCAATGGAAGAGATTATAAACAAAAAGGAAAAGCACCCTCTCTAGAATTGCGTGCATTTATATCTATTTATATTTAGAGTTACAAAATTAAGTTTTTGAACAACTGTTCTTGATGATATTGATATGCATGTATTGCTTTGTGCCATGCAGTTATATCCATTTATATGCCCACGAATAACTCTAAATAATTATCTCAACCAACACTATTTCATACAGACCAAATTGAAGCTAACAATTTGAAATATAAATATAATGCATATAGTATTTTGATAATCTTCCTGTAATATTTTAATTTGTTGAGGATATTAACACATAGGAGTTTAGATATATTCAAATCATGTTATATTAACTATATAAAATTATGATATTCATCTACTGTGGACTTGATCGTTTCATACTCTCACACAATCACATACACTAGATTCTTAATATTCTACAAGGACCATAGTGGTTCATCTCATAATACAAATAAAAACTTCAAATGCAAAGCTCTAACCCACATCCATCACCAAACCAACCATGATATATAAACCAAATTTAAGCAAGATTTACAACATCATTAATTATTGAGAATGGCTACAACATATCCAAACTCTAAATTTAGAAGTTCACATATATATATAGGAACAGTTCTAAAACTAAATTGACTATTAAAAAAAGTCATTACCTGATCCACTGTCGACCGACAATGGCACCATCGTAAAGGGTGGGGAAGCGTTGTCTGGTGGGGTGTTAAACCGCATCATTTCCTTGAGTTGGCGTAAACGGGCGTCAAACCTTACCTGACGTTCAGCCTCCTGTTGAGCTACCTGTCGAGCTACCCGCACATTGTTCTCAGCCATGTGATCCGCCACTTGTTGAGCTACTCGCGCATTGTTCTCGGCCAACAACGCATCTATCTCTTCCCCTCTCCGCCTCAAGCGCTCTATCAAGTGTGTCTTGTGATATCGTGGAGTGTCTGGCGTTTTCTGACCGTGCCTGTGACGGTGTATAGTATGAGTGTATGGTCCCCCGTACAGGCAGAATATTTGGTCCAGCCATCCGAACCCTACCGACATACTCAAGCTTATTTCCAATTGCTTGAGTGAATGCGTCGTTTGGCGCCCACCTGACCGTTTCCTATGTGATGCTAGACGATGCTGCAGGGTCGGTGGGTATAAACTCCTTCATCCTTTCCTGTATGTCACATTAATTATTGAGTCAGTGGGTCGCACAACTGTTAATCGCAAATAATTTATCAAATATACAAGCAAGACAACATATGAAAGGTGAGTAGGATACACATCTCTCCTTCACAATATCATTCGGATATGAACCGTTCATCTTCGTGTGTGAACGGACATAATTTTGTGCACGAGTAGGTTGATGGCCCAAACGTTTGGCCTGCAGATAAAATAGGACATACATATATTTTTAAATATATCAAATGATAACATGTTTACATCTATAAGTATAGGATAAATTACACACTTACCTCCTCATATGTCAACCTGGCATAGCTCTTTGATCCGGTGCAATGTGGTGAATCATTTAATGCTCGCAAGCTCTTCATTTTCGCCGCATACTCCTACACAATTAACGCTTTTAATACGTTAATACTAACACAATTACAATTAATGACACTACACAACACAAAGAGTTTAACTCATGACCTACCCTATTCTCCTGGGTACACCATCTTTCCAATAAGATATCCAAGTCGACGGCATTGTACTCGCCTAGCGTCTGTCCCCCCAGTCTTGCCCGTACAGTGTCCGGAGTATCTTCCTCGTTAATGGTACAAATTTTTTTAAGCTCGTGTCTTCAAGTCCGCAGCTTGGAGCCCATATCCCGAAATGCTTCATTCTTGACGGCTTCCAAGTTGTACTCGGGCGGGACAAAAAAGTACGTCTGCACAAGTTCAACATTGATAAATTAAAAAAACCTAAAATATGTGTATATGCATATAGATATAAACACACATATATATTTGCAACTTAGAGCGTATATATACATATATACATTACGAGTGTTTGACATATTATTAAAAAACATACCATCAAGGCGTCCCAAATATCCTCCTTGGTACGGTCCGGTACCTTCGTCCAATCGTCCGGTATTCGGACAAAATTTCCGCTCTTTACTATGTCTCCGGTCATCCGTCTAAACCTCATGGCGCTAAATCCAACATGCTGGAATGATGCATTGTACTCCATAATGATCCGTTTACCCGGGAGGACTCCCGGCCGCCTATGCGAGTCAAGAATGGTAAACACCTCAATAATGGTGTTTCCTTTAGAATCGGTACCTCACAAATTAAAAATTAGAAAGGTAAGTTATTTCGAATTCAATACTAGCTAACAAGTAAATTAAAACCTAATATGCACGACATTAGAGCATATACACTTACTTATGGTCCGGACCTGCCGAGGGCCTAACCGGTCGTCGGGAGCAGGGTCGGTGGGCTGCGGGTCATCCGTGGCTTGTGCCCCACCAACCATGTCTTCCTGGGCCTCTGTCTCACTGTCCTCCAGACCTACTTTGTATTTTTTTAGAATGTTTAGAATTCTATGAAGTTGTAGTTGTAGTTAAATATAATTGATATTGCACCAATATAGTTAGAAACTTTCAAACTTTTGAATCTTTAAAAAAATAGCCGGGCGTACCTGTGCTATGCTGGGTGTATAGCCGCTCGACATCGCCCTCAGAACTCTATCGTAACTCGCTTTACGGGTACGAATCAAGCCGATACCCCATCTGGACCATGCCTGCCCAAGTGTATAGAGCATGGATAAGGGTCTCCCCTTCCATAGTACCTGGAAGAACTGGTCGACATCCTTCTTGCATCCCCAGAAGCTGAGCAACGTCTTGTTGCTCGCTGTCATCAAGTTGGCCTGCCGGAGATCCATACGACATAGACTACCGCACTACGGACGAGCCCCTACGTGCTCTCTTCTTCCCTCTAGTACTCATGGTACCATGTGAAAAACACCACAAACCCAATTAATTTCGTATACAATGTATAAA
>NC_081546.1:22728036-22729625 GCF_901000735.1 Corylus avellana
GTTAACCACATATCTATTGTAACTGACTGCTGCCTCCCTCGGACCTCTACAATGCATTACCAATTTGTCACCAAGTTCCTTCCTGGATCGCTCATCCAATCGATCGACCTGTGAATATATTACGTACAATGGAAACGCACGGTTACTAGCTTTAGTTGATTTTAAAAATAGCACGCAAATAACTCCGACAAATGCTTCAGGTAAACATCACATCATTCTTACGTAGTCACGAAACCACTCGCAGAACAAGTCATAATGTTGGGTTTCCAACTGAGCCTCTGTCGTTCGTCCACTATTGCATGATCGCCTAAGCGTATCCATGTGTATCCTACAATTCGAAATTATGTTAATTATAATTCAATACGAGCAATATTGTCACAAGTTCATTAAGCATGCAATGTGCCAGCAAAAGATCTCGACTTACGTCCGTAATTGATGAAACTCATCCAAGTTGAACATAATATACCGGTGTATCTGTGTCATTGTGATTCGGTCGAGTCGGACTCGTGTTCCATTTCCCTTTGAACCATCCAGATTTCTTTGTATCCTATTGTGAAAAGTTGGTGTGTTCTCTAAATATCTCGAACAAAACGTCACTAACTCAGTTGCTATGTAGCCCTCCGCTATGCAGCCTTAGGAGCCGCTTTGTTGCGCACATTAGATTTGAATACTCCAAGGCTCCTAAATATGAACCAATACATATTTTCAGTTTAGTTAGTACTTGTCATGTATTGGCACCTGAAACCCAAAAATGCAAGAATATTCGTAAACAAATTTTACCTCTCTGCCGGATACATCCATCTATACTATACTGGTCCACCGAGTCAGCATTCACGGATAAGATGCACGACCACATGAACCATGCTTGTAAAAAAGTTGGGGGGAAAAACCTATTCCATCTTGCACAACGTGATACAGACGTCACACTATAGTCGGTCAATATCCTGTTCGGTCAATGTTGTTGAACATAGGCACCTGAAGAATGGGGACATCTCAACAAGAGGTCTAACCACGTTGCTTGGAAGTAATCCACGCAATGCAATAGGTAGAAGATGTTGCATCAGTACATGACTGTCATGACTTTTTAACCCCGATATCGTACGGTCCTTAAGTCGTATACAACGAGAAATGTTCGAGGCATATCCGTCGGGCACCCTTACATTTCGTAGTACTTTCAAAAAATGTGTTTTATCATCCTTGGACATCGTGTGGGTAGCTTGTTGAATATAGGTCTTACCATTCTGCAGGTTCACAAATGGATGAAGTGTACGTTTCAAACTCATTTCTTGCAAATCTAAGCAGGCGGCGAGGTTGTCCTTCGTTTTCCCTAAAATGTCTAATATTGTACCAAGTATGTTGTCCATCACATTTTTCTCTATGTGCATAGCATTAAGATTATGCCGCAATAAATTATCTTTCCAATACGGCAACCTAAAGAAAATACTTTTCTTCTTCTACACTACATTAGAAGTATTCGTCTTTTGCTTTTTTCCTTTTCCTTTCTCAGCCTGCCTTGCCTGACCGGCGTTCTCATCCCCAAACACCATCTCTTCTAATTAGCTTATGACTTCATCTCCACTTGGCACATC
>NC_081546.1:22729645-22729848 GCF_901000735.1 Corylus avellana
TCTTTTGTTCCGCCTCCACGGATGATCCATGGGCAAGTATCGCCTGTGCCCCATATAACACCATTTATGGCCATGTTTTAACCATTTCGACCTTGTCGAGTTCATACAACAAGGACATGCCTTCTCACCCTTGATAGACCATCCAGACAAATCTGCGTATGCTGGGAAGTCATTAATTGTCCACATCAATTGCGCTCACATAA
>NC_081546.1:22730196-22733016 GCF_901000735.1 Corylus avellana
GTTGAATGACTTCCATGCTTCGCCGTTGGCTGGATGCCTCAATGCACTGTCCTTAATGCGGCCTTCTGCATGCCACCTCATAAAGCATGCTGTATGTTCTAACATAAACAACCTCTGTAGTCGTGGTATGAGTGGAAACCACCGCAACACCTTCACCGGACGTTTCTTGCCCGACGATATAGGTTGACCGTCCTCATCTAAATTGATTGCTTCCATCGATTTAGATTTTCCACATACGGTACATGAATCAAACTCTTTATTGCCCTTCCAGAATAGCATACAGTCATTACGGCACGCCGGAATCTTCTCATGCCCTAGTCCCATGTCTCGTAAAAACTTTTTTGCCTCATATGTATTAACTGGCAAAGTTTCATTACTCTCGGGCAGCAACTGATTGATGAACTCTAGGAAAGCCGAGAAAATCGAGTTACTAAGTCCACCAACGCACTTCAAGTTGTACAGGTGAACAGTCGCACTTAGTTTGCTATGTTTTGTCCCAGTATGAACTGGTTTCTCCGCCTTTTTAAGAAGGTCGTAGTACTTTAGTGCGTCGCCTTCAGCGGCTTCTTCGGTCACAATTTCCTCACCCCCTTGCACCACGGCCTGAGGCTCACAATTGTCTTTCCTAACTACTTCGTGCATGCTGAATAAATCACGCAACATTTCGTGCATGTCTCCACCCTAATTTGCGCTTACACCCGCATCTGAGGCCGGGTGATTGGAATTAGACCCAGTATCAGGACCCTGTACATGCTTCTCACCGTAATAGAACCAAAGTGTATATTCCAGCATCATTCATTTTTCCCTTGTCAAGTGGTCAAATACGAAACCTGGCGGGTGGCGCCGGTTATTTCGACAAACCTTACAAGGGCAATAGATGAATCCATCAGGAGTTCTACAGTTACTAACTGCAAACTCCACAAACAATCTACACCCGTCTCTGTATTCCCTCGTACCCCTAGAATTTGTCATCCAACTCTTGTCCATTTTTATCTATGTACATAAATTATGAATAAATATATAAGACTTAAAAATTGTATACCTAATTTCAAGCACATGCATATATATAAACATAAACCGAAACCTAAATATTTGAACCACATTAAAAATATAAACCTATATATTCTCATATAGGTTTAAATTGTTTATGTCCAAAAATATATACATATTCATGCGTATTTACATTCATCCGTACCAAAGGGTGTATTTATAACACTTATCTATTATAATTAATCTAGAAAAACCAATAAAAAAAAAATACTTAATCCAAATTTAAGCATTTTCTTTGGTGGAGACTCTAAACAAATTAATTCTAGCTAGGTTATTTTATAAGGTTGTTCTAATACATCTACCAAGCTAGGTTCGTTATGAGGACCTTAAATACAATAAATCTAGCTTAAATGTCGTTAGACTTTGGCATTAATTAGTAGGTGATGACATGCATGGGTCATACAACTCTTTTGTTTGGTGTATTTATTTATTTTTTATATGATATATATAAAGGTTAAAAGAATTTTGAGTGTCTTGCAAATATTGTAAATGTTTTTGTAATATATATTTTTGGTCCGGACGTTTCTTGGGTTATTGACATTAGATTAATTTCTTTCATATTAATCACAATTTTACCAAATTCCAACTAGTTTTTAGGTAATATTAATTTTAATGCGTTATATTTCAACTTGAACAAGCTAAGTTCCTCAAATTAACCAAAACTTTAATCCGTTTTGTATGGTTTTTTTTTGTTTGAAAAAATAATATATGTGGGATAGAATGAAGTAAGAATCGAATTGAATATATTTTGCAAGTGTTTTAGGTTATGTGTTTAATTATGATTAGATTTATTAAAAAAACTCAAAACAAAAGTGTGAAAAAAAAAATAGTCTAAAAAACAAAGTCATGACTTTTTACTTATTCATTTGAAGTCTCTCTAAGTTTGACAAGGTTTGCACTTTTGCCAACTCTTTTTCCCGTTAAATCCATGTAATTCGGATTGAATCCTCGCGCTGTGTGAATTTATAACTTTCAAATTAATCCATAACGTTTATGGTTAAAAGAATATTAAAAAACTCATTAACTTTGAATATTAATTAAACAAAGTCTTAAATTAAATCTCTATAAATATTATATATCACCACGCACTACACGTACTTAATTAGAAGGTCAAACGATATTGAAATGAATGATAGATTAAAATTGACATAATCTTTTATAAATTCCTTACTAATAAGCCAACCTTTTGCAATTATATTTTCAAATAAAAACCTAGCTAGCATGAGAAACATCATTTTGCATGCATGTGCATATCCAACGTACAATAAGTAATTAATTAATAGATATTCCAAAAAAGAAAAAAAAAATTCACCTCAATTAGATGCTCACAAATACTCAATCCAGTGCAATATTGAAACATCATGCGAATATATGACAAAATAAAACATAAAATTGATAAAACAACACAATGTATATACATGAGATATAGCATATATTTTGCAATAAAACAATATTATATATATATATATATACCTGCAGGAGAGATGGAGGAGATTGACGGAGTAGATTCGGCCGGAGAAGCGCCGGAGACGGCAACGGCGAAGTGGAGGTGGCCGCCGGAGATGGGGAGTGAGGCTAGCTAGAGAGAGTACTGTCAGCTAAGAGATAGAGCTGACAGAGAGAGAGCAGGAGATGAGGAAGAGTGAGGGAGATTTCAGATGAGGGAGGAGAAGTAAATGAAGAAGAAAAAATGGCTGGGCTGACTCGGCTGAGGGACTTTGGCTGCCTAGCGGGAGAGAAGAGAGGAGTAATCAAGGGAGAGAGGGAAAA